>NC_087513.1:212063046-212213738 GCF_963921805.1 Phalacrocorax carbo | reverse complement strand
GTAGCTGAAGAAACAGCATTTTCAACACAGCAGCAGGGTAAAAAAGATGCAGTATTAGAATAGTTTATCCAGCTCTCTGCTTTGAGCCAACACAAGACACTAGGTAGACCTGCCAAGTCTCACACATTCCCAAAAGAACGATATTTAATGCATTAAAATAATTCATCTCCTTTTGTGTTACTAAAAATTCTATTTATTTTTCAGTGCACTTTATATTACTCCTAAAGTGTGATAAAAGAGGACTTAAGCCCAAAATAGAGCTATAACCTGCACAGAAGTTGCATGGCACTTAATCTTGTTCATCAGCCAAATAGTTGTGCTTCACTACCTTTTCTTTTTTTGCCATCTGGGGTTTGATTTTCCGATTTACACATTTAAACAGAATCTGTCTCTGTCTTTGGGTATCACTTTGTCCTGGTTTCAGCTGGGATGGAGTTAATTTTCTTCCTAGTAGATGGTATAGTGCTGTGTTTTGGATTTAGTATGAGAACAGTGTTGATAACGCACTGATGCTTTAGTTATTGCTAAGTAGTGCTTGTACTAGTCAAGAACTTCTCCAGCTTCCCGTGCTCTGCCAGTGAGGAAGTCCACAAGAAGCTGGGAGGAAGCACAGACAGGACAGCTGATGACCCAAACTGGCCAAAGGAATATTCCATACCGTAGTACGTCATGATCATTATATAAACTGGGTGGAGTTGGCTGGGGCAGGCAGTGACAGCTGCTCGGGGACTGGCTGGGTATCGGCCAGTAGGTGGTGAGCTGTTGCATCGCTTGTGTTCCTGGGTTTTGTTTCTTTCTCTCTTGTTTTCATTTTTATTGCTACTACTACTAATATTATTATTATATTTCAATTATTAAACTGTTCTTATGTCAACACAAGAGTTTTCTTACTTTGACTCTTCCAATTCTCTCCCCCATCCCACCAGAGTAGAGTGAGTGAGTGGCTGTGTCGTGCTTGGTTGTCAACTGGGGCTAAACGATGTCACACTTTAAAGTAGTGACAGAAATGTATACACAATTGTAATAATTTTTAGATAGGACATCAGTGCTTAAATATTGGCTGCATGTCCAGTCTCTGAAGGAAGCAAAGGATCACAGCTTGTGGCCTGATGTATAACAGTTTATCCCACCTTTCAATTGTGTACTATGGGTGGGTGTTCAGAAAAGAATGAGAAAAAATTTGGAAAGCCAGAGAGTGATCAACACTCCTGGACACATTACAGACTTCTTGAGTGAGGACCATGCTCTAATTTGTGTTGGTGATGTAGCCCTATTTCACATTCTGGCTCATATCTTTCATTGCAATATGTTAAAAAAGAAATATATTAAATAAAAAAAGTGGCCAGTCTGCTATTCCTCTTCCATAATTCACCCTTAAACACAATTCTTTGAAAAAAAAATCCTCTATAAAATGCATCCTCCAACATTAAAATTGGGGTCTTCTAACTATTTTCCTTTTCTATTCTTCAAGAGTAACAATAAATCAGTCTACAAGCATTTTGCAAAAAGAAAGGCTAAGAAAATATTTTACCTATCTGAGGGAGGTGTTTGAAAGGCTAGGACATTTGATCAAGTCAAGATCTCTAGGGAGAGGTAAACTCTTCTACAGTGTCAATGGATGAAGTAATATGAACCAGTGATTATACAGTTTTGTGTACTTTTATTTCTATTTCTCTTCTCAGTTCAGCTACAATCCAGGGACTGCCATAATTAATAACATTGGCAAAGAGCCAGGACCCTGAATATGAGTGGATCAGGTTTTGGTGCGATTAAATATGTTGGGTGTTTTCAGAACAATTATTCCTGGTATATTTAATGATCTTAGCTGATGACATCTCAGAGCTTCTGAGAATTTAGCAAAGCTAAAATAAGCACTGGAGTGCTGGAAAAGGGTAAGCATGATCCCTAGCTACAAAAAGGGAAGAAAACACAAAAAGTCAGGAAAAATGCAAAATTCACAGCTTACCTTCAAGTCACATAAAATATTTGCACAAAGAGAATTTCTACTTTGTTTTGATAAGGTCTTGAATGGAAGCCAAGGTTGACTTCATGAATGACTTCAAGACAAATCAGAAATCCCAGCTATGCAAATTCATTAATGCGGTTCAATTACATTCCCAGGCTTATATCTGAAGGGAGGCATATCTGGCTATAATTACCTCAATAAAATAACTAACCTGTTTGTGAATAAGATCTGGGATGTTATCCTAATTCTATCCATGACTTTGGGAAAGTAACACCTACATTTTTCTCTATGTTCTCTGCTTGGAGCTTTGTAAGAGAGGGAACTAGCAGTTTATCTGGCAGTTCACTTCTGCTCAGCAGAAGGGAAAGGCCTCTCCATATCAGCATCTTACATGGGTCAGCTAATATCAGAATGCCTTAAGAAACCCTGACCTTTATTTTGATATAACAATATTTGTATCGGTTTAGTTGTGAATCCAGAAAGGAACATCCTACCAAAGGAATATTAAAAACATTATTTCCACCTCCATTCCATCTCTTATGTCTACACAATAAAAAGAAAATTACATCAATCGATCGATCAATCAATCAAATAATTTGGAACAGAAAACATACAGAGTTATTATTTTGATAAAAATAAAATACATATATCAATTGCATTTTAAGGAGAGTAAAAATAGTTAAAGGGCAATAAATGGTCAGTTCATATCCACAAATCCTGCTGACCAAATCAGAGCTATAAATAATGGTGTATATGATAGAGAGACTCGGTCTTCCTCTGTTAGAGGACAATACTTAGTGTAAGGACTACCACAACTCACAGGGTTGTGCTGAATCCCAAGAAAAAAATGGAAAACATACACCACATTGAATTTTGTGCAAATGTTTTGTAGGGATCAAGGTGTACTTCAAGTTTCAAAGCAAACCCTACCTCTTAGAAAGACATAGGTTCATTCTTTCAACACAGGATATCATTCTAAAATGCTTGATCTGAACAACCCTTTTCATAGAATCATAGAATGGTTTGGGTTGGAAAGGACCTTAAAGCTCATCCAGTCCAACCCCTGCTGCAATGAGCAGGGACATCTTCAACTAAACCAGGTTGCTCAGAGCCCCGTCCAACCTCACTTTGAATGTTTCCAAGGATCTACCATCTTTCTGGGCAACCTGTGCCAGTGTTTCACCACTCTCATTGAGAAAAATTTCTTCCTTATATCTAGACTTAATCTACCTCCTTTTAGTTTAAAACCATTACTCCTTTTCCTATCACTACAGGCCCTGCTAAAAAGTCTGTCCCCAGTTTCCTTGTAGGCCCCCTTTAAGCACTGGGAGGCTGCAATAAGGTCTCCCCGCAGCCTTCTCTTCCCCAGGATGAACCACCCCAGCTCTCCCAGCCGGGCCTCACAGCAGAGGGGCTCCAGCCCTCGGAGCATTTCTGTGCCCCCTCTGGCCCCGCTCCAACAGCCCCGTGTCTGTCCTGTGCTGAGGAGCCCCGAGCTGGAGGCGGCGCTGGAGGGGGGTCTCACAGAGCGGGGCAGGGGGGCAGCACCCCCTCCCTCACCCTGCTGCCCACGCTGCTGGGGATGCAGCCCACTTTGGCTTTCTGGGCTGCGAGCGCACATTGACCATTCTTTGAATACTGGATATAATTTTGAAATGCTTGCTCTGAATAACAAGTCTTTTCATAGGATTGTAGAACCATAGAATGATTTGGGTTGGAAAGGACCTTAAAGATCATCCAGTTCCAACCCCCCTGCCACGGGCAGGGACGAATTCCACTAGACCAAGTTGCTCAAAGTCCCAGCCAACGTGGCCTTGAACACTTCCAGGGATGGGGAATCCACAACCTCTCTGGGCAACCTGTGCCAGTGCCTCACCACCCTCATAGTGAAGATTTTCTTCCTTATCTCTAGTCTCAGTCTACCCACTTTCAGGTTAAAGCCGTTACCCCTTGCCCTGTTGCTACATGCCTTTGTAAAATGTTCCTCTCCAGCTTTCTTGCAGGCACCCTTCAGGTGCTGGAAGGCTGGTATAAGGTGTCCCTGGAGCCTTCTCTCCAGGTGGGGTCTTATGAGATCAGAGTAGAGGGGGAGAATCACCTCCCTCAACCTGCTGACCACTCTTCTTTTGATGCAGTCCAGTGTTTGCACATTTTACTGACATTTCTTTGAATGGAATATGAATTTTCTGAATACAGTGTCAGATTGCAATGGTGGATGTTTTTAGGACATCTATTGCCCTGCTGCATAATTTCTAGTGGCGTTACATCAAACTGCCTTAATAAAAGACAAAATTCTCTTGTTCCTGATTTTCAGCAGAAGATGTGAAGTTCTGAAAGGCAAAATGATAGATATAGCAGAATAGCCAGCAAATGCAATATTTTTCTTCAAGTGCCCTGCTCCTGGAGCAGAATCTCTGGAGTATTAGTTACTCAAACCCACTAAACTATGCATTAGAGATGTGGAATTCCCCATAACAGCGGTCACATTCCCCAGCATAGTCAAGGTACTCAAAATACTAGCTTAAATCCAACTTACTCTTGGGCCAGCTAAAATCTACAACTATTCAATAGGGAAAAGTTGAAAACAAATGAACAAGTCCTAAATACCATTTTTCTGGAGCCATAATCTGATCAATTGTTAAACTTCATGGAAGAAGTACTGGATGAAGTACTACAGTCCCTTTTACTGAGGAATTCAAAACTAGATCACCTTAATGGGTACTTCTGGCTTTTATAGCCAATAAATCTGTTATATGAGAATAAAAATGTTTTAGCTCACATCACCTGATAAAATACTGAAGTCCTTCTATTAGCTCAGAGACTTTGGGCCAGGAGGTTTTGTGAGAGAAATGAAAGATGGATAGATTTTTACTGAGGTGATGACCAGTTTTAAAACTAAAGAAATGTTTATGTTTGAGACAGGTAATCTGAATCAGGGTTTAGCCTTTAAAGTGTAAAGATCAAAGTTCTGTGTATAAGGGACAGAAAATAGCTATACTTTCATTTTGAAGTTATGGCATACTGTGCTTTTGGGGAAGAATTAGAGGGGAAATAAAAGACAGCATTTGATCATTTATAGATTATTTTAAAAGAAACTTATGTACGGGCATGAATCTTTAAGAATACTGAAGAAATTTGCTATCAGAGAGCTGCAAAACTATCATAATAGTGAGTTTAAAAGGCTTTAGTCTAAGAATGGTGTATCTATGAAGCAGATGTTACTCTGTGATTGTCAAATGGGGATGAAAAATCGAAATGTCTTCAACACTGTATTGCCATAAAGCTCAGAAATGCTGATTTACTGATAGCAGGTCACTGAAAGAAATGGTGGCCACTTTGTTGGACTGACCCAGAAGCAAGATTTCTGATTCACAAAATGTACGGAGATTTGAAATTTGAGAAGGCTTTATTAACATTTGTAAGTAAACAAGCCTTTAGACAATAAGAAAGAGACAGGAAGGCCCTGGAATGGACCATATTGAGCAGCAGATCTCCAAGGTACAATTTCTATACCACCTGATCCAGAGCAGGACTTGGTTTTGGAAATATGCTAAATCCCATGTGAACTCTATAATCTGAGATATGTTTTGGGTCTGTCTATGTTTCTCTTCTTCCAAGGGGCAGATATTCTGCTCTTGATTTATCCAAACAAACATATGCTCATAAAGTGTCCATTCCAACAAAACACATTTTTCCTGTCTGCGGGGGAGTCTGAACGATTTTTCAGCAAAATGGCTTGGATAACAACAGGTGATAAGACTGTGAGAGTACACAGCATATATGAATGTAATATCTGAAACTGCCTGACAAGGTGTTTTCCCCAAAATTGGTAACACTGAGGGGAAATCAAAGTGACAATATTTGCATAAATCAACCTCCAACCACATTAAACCAGATTACCAAGGGAGTCTCCGAGGAAAGAAGGAGCCCGCTTGAAAAGACGTGTAAAAGAAGCACGAAAATTTGTGACTGTGGGGAGATACACTGGAGTATGAACAGAGTGGCAGTCAAGCCTAGACTGATACTTCCAGATGTTATCCCATTGGCATCATGATCTCCAACCAAGGGCCGGTGGAGCATCTTCCCTGCCAGATGCTGTGAAGACCCTTCACCCTGCTGATGGGCTGATAGTCCAGGGGAAACATGTAGGGACTCACACATGGGATGTCAGTACAGGAGGTGGGGTTTCTTATTGGCAGGTGGATTAGCAGACTGTTGGAGATTCACAGGTGCATGTGAAGATGGAACACCCATGACAGCTATAGGAGGAGTGAGCAAAGAGGAGATGTCCTTCCAGCGTGTGCTTGCAACCTGTGCTTTTGGTGGGGTAGCATCCACATAACTGCATGTGTGAGATCACAATTTTTGGAGATTAGTTATAGAATGGTGCTTTGAGATCTGTAGGTGCTTATTCTGTAGGCCTTTGACACTGTCTCCCACAGCATTCTCCTGGAGAAGCTGGCTGCTCACGGCTTAGACAAGTGCACTCTGCGCTGGGTTAAAAACTGGCTGGATGGCTGAGCCCAGAGAGTGGTGGTGAATGGAGTCAAATCCAGTTGGCGGCCAGTCATGAGTGGTCTTCCCCAGCGCTCAATGTTGGGGCCGGTCCTGTTCAATATCTTCATTGATGATCTGTATGAGGGGATTGAGTGCACCCTCAGTAAGTTTGCAGATGACACCAAGCTGGGTGGAAGTGTTGATCTGAAGGAGGGCAGGAAGGCCCTGCAGAGGGACCTGGACAGGCTAGATCGTTGGGCCGG
The DNA here is from genome assembly GCF_963921805.1 of Phalacrocorax carbo. Classification (NCBI taxonomy): domain Eukaryota; kingdom Metazoa; phylum Chordata; class Aves; order Suliformes; family Phalacrocoracidae; genus Phalacrocorax; species Phalacrocorax carbo. Next base: position 212,207,012 of record NC_087513.1, on the reverse strand, counting down.
AGCCAATGGTATGGGATTCAACAAGGCCAAGTGTTGGGTCCTGCACTTGGGTCACAACAACCCCATGCAACACTACAGGCTTGGAGAAGAGTGGCTGGAAAGCTGCCTGGAGGAAAAGGATCTGGGGGTGCTGGCTGACAGCCAGCTGAGCATGAGCCGGCAGCGTGCCCAGGTGGCCAAGGAGGCCAATGACATCCTGGTTTGTATCAGGAATAGTGTGGCCAGCAGGAGCAGGGCAGGGATGGTGCCCCTGTGCTTGGCACTGGTGAGGTCGCACCTTGAGTACAGTGTTCAGTTTTGGGCCCCTCACTACAAGAAGGACCTTGAGGTGCTGAAGCGTGTCCAGAGAAGGGCAACAAAGCTGGTGAAGGGTCTAGAGAACAAGTGTGCTGGGAGGCGGCTGAGGGAATGGGTTGTTCAGTCTGGAGAAGAGGAGGCTGAGGGGACACCTTCTTGCTCTCTACAACTACCTGAAAGAAGGTTGTAGCGAGGTGGGGGTCAGTCTCTTCACCCTAGTAACAAGTGATAGGACGAGAGGAAATGGCCTCAAGTGGCACCAGGGGAAGTTTAGGTTGGATATCAATAAAAATTTCTTCACCAAAAAGCGTTGTCAAACATTGGAACAGGCTGCCCAGAGAGGTGGTGGAGTCTCCATCCCTGGAGGTATTTAAAAGAAGGGTAGGCGTGGTGCTTGAGGGTATGGTTTAGTGGTGGACTTGGCAGTGATAGGTTAGCGGTGGGACTCAATGATCTTAAGGGTCTTTTCCAACCTTAATAATACTATGATTCTATGATTTTGTAAGCATCTGGTAGAGTGGTCTATCTGTTGTATTGCTGATATTGATCCTGAATGAATAGTTCACTGATTGCCAATTAATTACATGTTGCTAATATATTGATACAACACTTTGATCCTGATTTAATGCAAGCCACATGAGTTGAGCAGTTTTGACTGCATCACCAATCTTTGAAGTGCACAGAGCAGTCAGTGCTGTAACAGACTTAACAATCTTCTTCCCTCGCAGCTGCACTTTTAATCTCTTCCAGGATGTTAAATGCACTTATCTTTGTTATTTTAAAAATGACTGCTGGTTTACTTGTTTGTCTTAAGGCCTTTGGCAAGGACCTTTATTTCAGAAAAGGTATTTCAAACTGTTTTGAAAATTATAACATCCTAAACCAGATCTGGTTTGGTATTTTTCTTCCCTTTCAATCATGCAACAAAAAATAAGACACTTTCTGGGAAATTCAGACCACTGTACAAGTAGTATGTATCTTGCCACAACCTTACAAGAAGAGTTAGCCCACTTCAGCAGGCAAAGTAACATGTTTCTCATCTGGAAATTATTCTTCACATAGTTTCCTCCATCTTCTTTCAGAACCTGAATGAAGTTCCATTTCCAGCAACGTTGAGACCGGTCAAGAGTAAACACACTCATGTGGAGAGCTGCTGAGCACATGTACCTCTTTCAAAGGATATGTGAGAATTCAGTATGACAGGAAGACACAACTCTTCTTTAGGATATTAATTTAAGCTAGACAAGTTCATTAAAAGTATCAGCTATAATTTTCTATCTGCTACAGATCTAAGGGGTAGCTCTTTTTTAAAAAAAATATAATGGAGTCCATGTGTATGTTTAATTCTGTTGGCTTGGGCCCAACTTACAGTCTGTTTTTCTGGCACCTCACTGTTTTTCTGTAAGCAAAATATAAAAATGATGTAAATCTGTGCACAAAGAAGCAGCAGCTTTCTGACAGCAGTTTTCATTCTCTGCACCAGATCTACTGCACTCAGCACTTCTTGTGAAAAAGAGCAGGCGGTCAAAGGGTTGATGCACAGAGAACTGACACTATTTGGTAAAGCCTCTGAATTAATGAAACCTTAATATTCTTCAATGAATCTAGTGCTCTGGTTGCAATATTACTTCCAGTGTTCCTTTTTGTTCAGTTGCTTCACTGTACTTCATCATTGGTCTAATATCAAATCTCTGGGTTGATAACAATTTAGCTGGGCTGCAAGGACTAGAACTAAAATATGAAATGAACATTTTATGCACTTAGGAATCTCTGAGATTGGAGCTTGCCTGTGCTATTCTCTGTGGGACTTTTTCCCTGACTTAACAAACTTGAACAATTAAAAGAACAAAAAACTTTGTGACCTGAACCGAACTGTCTGTGAACACTTCCCATGTGTAAAGGAAGTGTGAAGACAGTGGTGTACATCAGTCTCACAACTGCTTCGTTACCTTCTTACTTAAACCGATGACAGTGAAGTTATATATCCAGCAAGGTTACATTACAGAACACAATTAAGCATGTGCTTGTCTCCTTTGTCAAAAAGAAACACAAGGCACTACAGAATGAGTTTTGAAAGATTTCTGTTGCCCACAGTTTCCAAGCATTTTAAATTTATCATCTAAGTAACGTATGTATTTGTATTCATTTTAATAACTTTTATTATTATGCCATTACTGTAACTATCTAACAAACTTGTAGAAAAAAAAGTGGTTCCATACATGTTCAATTTTGTCTGTGATCTGCCTATGGAATATATTAACTTGGGGCAAAAACATTAATGAATATTCTAGAAGCATGATCTGTTTCCTTATTTAAGATTAATCCTTGACACATTATAGAAATGTTAAGAATTAGACAATCTTGTTGGTCTTAATACAATGTACAAGCTGTTTTGAAAAACTAAAATTTTTGTGTTAACATAATGCCATATTCTTTAGAGCAGCTTCAGCTACAAATTATTAAAAATAAATATATATGCATCACAGGTTATGAAGTTGACCCTATTCCGGAGTCATATCCCCTGAAGAGTCATCCATCCTCTCCTTTCATGGGTGGTCTTTTTTCATCCCAGATCTGTGGTTGCTCTGTAGTGAGGCATAGTTGGTCTTGGTTGAGGTTGAGGTAATTGCACTACTTGCTGTTCCTTGGCACCCATGTGTCCTTTGACATTGTGTTTGATGACAGAATAAATTGGTTGCCACAGCCATGAAAGGAGGAGGTATAGGTGGTGGTTACTCTCCCACCAGACCATTCTCAAATTTTAGGCTGCTGGGATGATCCACTGTGTAGTTTAGTAAAGAAGATTTTTTTTTCCTAAATTACTATCAAAAGGCTACGCAGTTTGTATTGACCTGACAGCGCAAGTTCCTGTGACTTTCTGGGCTTGTCTTAGTCTTGACTGTTTAACTTGTTTTAGCTGTAACAGCAACTGTTTAGCTGTCAGATTTAGGCACAGTTGGCTTTAGTTCACAGTGATAACAAGTTATTCCATGTAGATTGAATTATCTATGATCCTAGAATAAAATGTTGGTTTTAAGACTGTAAATTCAAGACATTACCAAAGGTCCCAGACTGTTAATACAAATCACAATGGTCAGTCAGTAACCCCTACAGGAGCACAGTCTTATTAAACTGGCTTAGATATAAAAAGAGTACAAAAAACTGAATAACTGAAATCAATTTCCAGAGGGAAAATTTTCACAGTGAGGACAGTCAACCATTGGAATAATCTCCCCAGAGAAGTGGTTGACTCGGCCACATTGGACAAGTTCAAGAGTCGTCCAGACAGGGTGCTGGGCCATCTTGTTTAGACTCTGCTCTCCTAGAAAGGTTGGACTAGATGATCCCTGAGGTCCCTTCCAACCTGTGATTCGGTGATTCTGTGAAATTAAGAGAAAGCTTACTTATGCAGAATGTGTTAGGAAAATGATTAAAAATAAACTCAAGTGCCTGTCAAGATGAAGGGTGAAGGGACACCCCACTGCAATCTTCAAAACCCACCCAACAGATAGGCTGGGTTGTGGGCAACTTTCTCAAACCCTGTCCCACCTCTGGCTTCATCATCCTTGGGTCTCAGAGGGACACTGTGAGGGTGTGAATAACACCAGGGAAAAAGGGTACATACTAAAAAGTCTTTACTGTATAACTATTTTACTTGTATCATTGAGGCTTTTCTGTATTATTTTGGACTATGAATGGCATCATTATTATAGCTGAACTAACAATTCATTACTGGATTTGAATTAGAATGGCAAATTAAACAAAAAAAAAAAAAAAAAAACTCTTGGCTCCACGTATATATGGTACATTCTCTTTTGCCACAATGAGAGTTCTGAGTGTAGTGACTGATGGTAGGGGGGAGAGGCAAAAGGGCCTAAATCTGGTGCATAGGGAATACCCTTTGCATGACAGATCTGGGGGCTGCTAATGCTGGAAAGAACTTCTGTTCTGTTTTTTCTGTGCATGCCCCAAGCACATGGGTCCCTCGTCCTGTCCTGAGCAGCTTGATGTTGATCAGTGAGGACCACTATGAACTAGTCCCTGAACAGACCAGAATTCAGAGGGTGCAGAAGTGGATTGCATCTTTTTTCTTGCCTGCATTGAGCTGTATGTTCTGTTATGCCTTCTACAAAATGCAGCATAGAAGCTATCCCTTCCCTGGCAGCAGCTCTTGTAAGAAAGTCAAAGAAAGGACAGCCTGAACCGGAACCAGCAGGAGCTGCACCGGGTTCATTTGGGCGTGCAACTGATTCTAGAGTTCATTATCAAACTGGCGCAAGAACCAAATGAAGAGAAGATGGAAGGAAGAAAGGATAAAAAATAGTAAAGGGGATCAAACTCTATCAGAAAGATGAACTTTTGTTCTGGAGTAAAAAGGCCACAACCTGGAATATTTGCACTGCAGTTTCTCAATTTTAAACTCACACTTATTTGGATCTGTATCGAGTCCCATGTCATGACTAACTTTTTCTTTTTTTTTTTTTTTTTGAATAAGCAGATTAGAAAGCTGCTTAGCAACAGGGTGCACAGCTCTTATCTCTGTGCCTTAAGAAAGGAAAGGCAATGATCTCAACTATGACAAACCTATGAATTTGACCTCAGTAGCATGCAAGATAGCAGGATACTTTTTGAAGAGATAATGATTACAGACAGGGTAATGAATGAAAAATAGGCTTGCCAAAAGCAGATTGTTCAGGCTTCATCAATATTATGGATAAATATTGTATTTTTGAAATGTATTTTGTATAATATTTTGACAAAGGGAGTGCAGTAGATCAAGCCTCTTCAAGAGCAGTTAACAGAAAAATTAAAACAGGACAAGATGGAACTCTTAGTCATACAAAGATCTGATTGCAAAGATTACTAGAAAAATGATGCTGAAATGGTAACCTTGGTAAAAGGGCGATTACCAGAGAAGCTCTTCAAGGCTCAGATTTTTCTGGTGATATGGGTACACAATGCAAGAGCTACAATAAAATTTGCAAATTATGCCAAACTGTGTATCAGTATTTCTTTATAACCAAAAAAATGGCAAATGCTAGAGAAAATATTGAAGCTCAAGGATTAATTTGGTGTGAGAACTCATTTAAGTAAATTTAAGCTGGAAATGAGAGAGACTTATATCCAATGGAACATGAAACTGGAACAGATCACCTTTCTACAGTGTCCAGAACAGACTGAGCCCATCACACATCACACATTGGAGGAGGGGGGAAAAAAGTAGCAATTGTATTTTAAGTTTTCAAAACTTCAGCCCCAGTAATAGCACATCATTAGCACCAAGCATCAGACACTGAAACTGCCAGCCAGTGATTAAACTACTTGGGTCATTAATTACCTGCAGAATGTTAAATGATGTTTCCCCATTGGGCTGTGATTAGGAAGCACATGTGCTTGCATAGTTCAAATTATATTTATAATTTTGAACTAGCACAATTGCAACAAATTAAACAATGGATTAAAAAAAGCACTTCTTTGTTCCCTGTTATACTCTGACATGATTTCAAAGATTGTTTTATTTTTTCTTATCCCACTTAAATGTAAACACAGCTCACAGAAGAAATATTTATTGATCTACAAGGATTGTCACAATAACATAAAGATCTCTGAAAAGGAAGAAGAGTGTACAATATAATGAGGTTCAATAGTCTAATCCACCTCCCTGGATTATCCCATGAGCACAAAGAGCAACGGAACCCCTACCCTGACTCTACAAGAATATTAAAGCTCAGTTTTCTTACCTAAGTATATTAGTTGCATATTATTGAGGCACACTTTGGTATGTGGAACATCCATTCCACAGGCTGAGACATACAACCAGGACCTACAAATGAACTCTGCCCTGACCGACTGGCACTTGTGGGTAGGATGGGACAGCCCAGAGCATCTCAAATAATAACAGATAAATGTCTGGACAACTGGATCCATCCTTAGATGTCTGTTACTCTGCCGGAGCCCTGACACGGTTCCTGGAAGACAGCCATGTGTGTTACAACACTGTGCTGCTCCAAAAGTTGTGGGTTACAGAGTTCGTCTACATGCTTTATGAATCTGTCCAGTTACTGTTATTACTATTTTCCTGGGGTTGTCTGGTTTCTGCAGGCCGTAACAACCTTGGAGGTTTTCAAATAAAATGGTAGGTGACTAGATAAAATTAAATCTCTCTCAAAGTCAGGATATAAATTGTATAGGAAACTTTCATTGTGTTGTTCTCCAAGTGTTTTGTTCTTTGTGCTGTATTCTTAATAGTGTTAAATATTGTTTTATAGGCACTGTTTCCTGTTTTTTTCCGCACATCCAGTGTCTTCACTTTGCCAGTCCTGTCTCCAGTTTGGTTTCTCCTATGGCTTTTGGTCCCCACTCTGTTCCTAATTCCCAGATTCAGTTTCCAGTTCTTATTTTCCTCTTCCTTTTTTTTCTTTCTTTTTATTTTTTTTTTAAATTTCTCTTCAAATATCTAATAATGTATTTCTAACTGAGATTTTCTTCTTTTATTGTCTGGCTAGACATAGTCAGAGGGGACAATATCTCTACCCACATCTTATCCTCTCTCCATTCAGATCAGACCTCCAGAAAGTTAATAATAAATTAGGCCCTATAGTTTCCTTGTTTCATCTACTGGTTTTTTAATGCAGACTAGGCAGTACCCCAAGTGCCTAGACATGACATCTGGATAAATTTTCCAAGGAACTAGCTGTAAAGCTTTACCAAGTATCTCTGCAATTGGTTTTAATGTGGTTCAACAATTAACCAATTTAGCTCAGTTTTCTTGGGTGGAACCAATTTCCTTTTACCCTCCCAGATTTAAAATACTTGCACTAAAGCACTTACAAGAAAGAAGGAAAAAAAAAGAAAAAAAATTATAAGTGTTTGAAAATGTATAATCCATAATTTAAAATCTCCTCGCACCCCTGCACTACGTGCTTCTACACCACTTTCCTGGCGATATATAAGACTACAATGGTCTTAGGGCAAGGGTTAACTGTAAGGCTTACATCTGGAGTTCAAGTGTTGAATTAACATGTAAAAGATGCTCATACAATGCTCCCCTAATCATGTTCCTGTAAACAGTCTGATTAATTTTTAAAAATAATATTAAATGGTTAATAATAATTTATTTTGGAGAGAAAAATGTCAGGCAATCTAAAAATCTGTCATGCTACTGAACACATATACTAACCAGCATTGAAACAATGACGTGTGGAATGTGTTCTGGTGGGATTAAACAGACAAACAAAACAAAAAAGTAATCTTGTTTCCATTTGTAGATAATTTGGGGGGGTGGGGTGGGTAGGTGAGGGAGGAATGGAAAGAAAAAGAAAGAATGAAAATCCATATATGCAGCACTCCCTGGATTTTTCTAGCAACTTCAGGTGCTTGGAAAAGAGTTAATATTTATCAGCTCTTCAGTTACTGCACTGCACTGTGCTCTGACTTCATATTTCTTGTGCTGCTCCTCTCATTTTCTCCTTGCCGATCTCAGTGAAATAACATGAAAGCCAAAAGGGTAACAACCCTTCATAGCCATTTCCTCTCTTCTTTTATCTTAGAATACTTGGTTTCTCATGACCTTTGCACCCCTCCTATTGCTCAGCCATGTAAAGGATACATAAAAATACTTGAATATAACCTCTACCAGATAAAGGAGTAAACAAACACATCTCCTCACACCCCTGGACTATGTGATTCTACACCACTTCCCTGGCGATAAATGAGACTACAATGGACTTAGGGCAAGAGTTAACTGTAAGGCTTACGCCTGGAGTTTAAGTTCTGAATTAACATTTAAAAGCTGCTCATACGAATTATCAAGTATTTTGAATCTGCAGTCCTCAACCTGGCAGTCTTGTAAGAAATGAATCACGGATAAAAAGCAGGACTGAAACTGCAGTGCATGTAACAAAAAAACCACCATATATTTGGGTCCATAGAGCGTGCAGCACCCCTTGTAGCTCTGGGGGAAATGGCAAGTCACATCATCTCACACCTGTTTCCTCTTTCAAGTTATGAAAATTAGGGAACTAACTCTAAATGTATAACCTGAAATCTGATCCACTTATTAAACAGCTTTTTTTACCAAAATAGTTCTCCCTCAGGGAGGTCTTGTATAGCTGTGTGTGCAAGCATACATGCATTATATTTTATGTATATACAACGTTCAGAATAAACTTTTTGGTTTTAGCATAAGCATCAATAACTCAGAGGATCACTGGATAATCTAATTGTAAGATTTATATAAGATGTGAGACGAGTGCATAGTACTTGAAAGGTGCTATAAAACATTATAATCATAATTATATAAATTATTTCTAAGGTATGAAGATTCAGTCAAACTAATTTTAGTGGGATTAAAGTTTCCAATTGCCTTAAATATTTAGGAGAATTAATGGGAACGTTGATCCTAATGTCAGTGAGGATCTCACATCTTTGAGGGAGATGAAGGGTGGAGATGGGGAATGGGGGAATGGGGGAATTTTTTCAATTTAACTACAATAATAATGTCTAAAAGTCTGAGAATTCTGCTTCTTTCATTCAGAGACCAATATTTTCAAATAAAGGGGTATGCTACTTGTTGAGCTTAGTTTGAGTCAAAATTTTGCCTGTTTTGTTACCCGAAATACATTCTAGGTTTAAAAAAAAAATGTACATGCCCTTAATCCATTTGCAATTCAAATATGAAACTTCCAACAAAACTGCAGTGCATCAACCCAGAACAAGCAACTCATCAAACCCCATAAACATGGCATGATCCCTGTAATGAAAAATGAGCTTTGCAACAGCCTGTAATTAGCATGGGAATGACAGGCACATTCTAAACCTTTCTGAACATATGGGTAATTATTGAAGAGCTATGACAGTAATGCATCACCAAGCCTATCTGTCTTACTGTGGTTTCACGTTCTGGCTGCCTCTCAGTGTGTCTTAACATGCCATTCAGTAATTTGGTGGAAACCTCATCACCGAAGAGCAATGATAGCATTCCACCCATAATGAGAAGGAAAATTAATAGAATCATCACTTAAAAGGAGTGTTGAGATTCCAAATAAGCACCCTAAACCATTTTATATTTCCAACCTGCAATCTTTCCAACCTTATAATTTGGTGGTGGGAATTCTGAAATTTCTGCAATAATGGGTATTTGCCTATCATTCTATAATAAGGAAGTGGAGGAGGGGAAAGAAAGAAGACCTGTACAAAATAGGGGAAAGGAAGATGACTGTGGACTTCATCAAGAGCCTAACAATTGTGAATCTGTTGCCCCAGTAATATTCAGATCCCCAAAAGATGAAAATTATTGTTAATACCTTGTATTATGGGAGTACCTTGAGGTCTTCCCATGGGGAAATAACAAACCTCATTGGCAAGTGTGCGGCCCAGGAAGATAGATAATAGACAGGGAAAGCCATTTTGGAAGTTCTGAATGAACACAACAAATAGGAGCTAGTAGGAAAGCACAGCCATTATCACTTTCTATTTAGAAGAGGAAAGCTGGAGTACAGGAGGAAAAATAGTCAATGATCTTTGTTAATGGTTACAGAAATAAACTTATCCTTCCACCAACACTCAAATTTTGATTTATACTTAATGGCTAAGTAGGCTTTTTGCAATGGTATTAGAAGACAGAGATGAAACTGGATACTGGAACAAAAATCCCTAAGTCTAATTTTTCAGGCTTTTCACCCTAACACCTCCCTTCTACAACCAGTAAAGCTTGAAAATGGCTTGCAGTTTTATTTTCATTTTAGATATATATAAATGGGGGTGGAGACAGAGTGGGAGTAAAAAGAGAAGGAGAAAGGCTGGGGATAATATTCACCTTCACACTGAACCACTTCTCTTAGCCTAAGTTATATAGCAGAAGAAAAGACAGGAGTGAGCTAACATCAATCATCCTTACAGATCTTTACTTTTTATTCATTGTTCTATTGATCTCTTTCAGCATTATTTCATAGGTAGATTGCAATAAAAGTCATTTCTTATTATGTCTCCATTTTAAAGCATATGACACAATAGTTTTTGAATGAAGGACAGGTTCCCTAAGGGAAAGAACAAAATCCTGGGCAAAAGCACAGATTTATTGATCTCTCCTTCAATAATAATGATTAAAATCTAACCAAGCACTATTGCCTTAATAAATTATTCAGCTCTCTTTCCCTCCTCCACATTCCAAGTGGATGCACTCCAAAAAAATAAAAGTTCAATCACAAAATGCTGAAAATACTGTCTTCTTCATGCAGTGAGCCATGACAATGTTAAAAACACACTAAATAACAGCATCTTACAGACAAGAAATACTTTGGCCCAAAGCCCAGCTGACCAGCAACTGGGGAAAGAAAACAATGTATGTCCTAGAAAGGAAAGGAAGAGATTTTGTCAGCTCTTTCCATTTTCTAGGCAAATCTAAGGGCACTGTTTTCCCTACTCAGCCACTTTTTCTCTTGCAATGGGGCAATAAGGACTGTCCCCATATCTATAACTCTTCTGTATGAGAATATATCCCTGTGGGTTAAGCTGGAAGCTTATACTCATCTATCAAGTGTCTTCACTTCACCCCAAATCTGAGGAATGTTTAATTGTCAAGACATTTTCTGCCTAGGCCTGCTCCCAGGATGTCCAGCCCTGAAGCAGAGATTTCCGGAGCAGAACATGCTGTTCACAGAAATAAAGCTGGCAAAGGATGCAATTTGTTGCCCCTTCATTTCAATTTGTTAAAACTTCCATGTTCATGTTTCATTCAAAGTTCCTGATAAGATTAACATATACATTGTATGTTAACAAAGAATGAATTATCAGCTGCAGAATGTAATCCTTCATACTCAGTATGCTTATACATACTATACATCTGAATATTTCCTCCGTTTGAATAAAATCTTGATCATGGAATCACAGAATCACAGAATGGCAGGGGATGGAAGGGCCCTCTGGAGCTCACCCCGTCCCACCCCTGCTGGAGCAGGCACCCCCAGAGCAGGGGCACAGGGCCGCGTCCAGGCGGGGGGTGAATGTCTCCAGGGAAGGGACCCCACAGCCTCCCTGGGCAGCCTGTGCCGCTGCTCTGGCACCCTCAAATGATGAAGAAGTAGGAAGACCAGCATAAAAATAGATACATTTCTAGACAGTGATCATGCATTAAAAATAAATGTTTCATATAACCACTCTCAAATTAACCTTTGTGCCACAACTACAGTACATAATTGTGTATCTGGATGGCTAGGGAAACACTTGTCTATCAAGATGACACTGGCTATGGACAGCAGTGGATAGAGGTGTCAGTCCTTTGAAATAAGATTAATGATTTGAACTATAAATATCTCACATTAACTTTCCAGAAAGGTCAAAAGAATCATATAAGCAACCATTTTCTCTTGTGATTATAATTCATGTAGTTTTCAATCAAGGACAATGTTTAAAAGCATGCATGCCAAGTTTGATATAACCTGATAATGAATTTTTTTAATAAGACTAGTTTTCCATAAAAATAGAAAAATTGTTACCTAGCTTTATGGAAAGAATTAGCTTAGTTGATAGATTAACCAGGTGTGACAATATTTATACAACCTGCTATAAGAAAAGTTTGCTATTAGTGGGTTTTGGAAACCTTTTTTTTTGTCATTTGCAATCAGTGCTATCAAATGCAAGCGTAGTTCCACAGTTCAAGCATCAAACAAGTCCACAAACAGTATCTACCTTTTCATTGTTTGAAATACTCAGAACCTACTCCTTTAAGTCTGATCTAAAATAAATTCAAAGTCAGGAGGGGAGGGGGCACAGCCAAGACAGCTGACCCAAACTGACCAAAGGGATATTCCGTACCATATGACGTCATGCCCCATATATTAAGTGAGGGGAGCTGGCCGGGGGAAGCAACGATCGCAGCTCAGGGACTGGTGTCGTCAGTCAGTGGGTGAGACGTTACATCACTTGTATTTTTCCCTTGGGTTTTGCCTCTCTCTTCCTCTTGTTATTTTCATTTTCATTACATCATCATCACCACCACCATCATGATCATTATTATCATCATTTTTATCCCAACTCATGTGTTTTCTTACTTTTGCCATTCCTATTCTCTCCCCCATCCCACTGGGGTGGGGGGAGTGAGCGAGCGGCTGCGTGGTGCTTAGTTGCTTACTGAGGTATAAAGCACGACACAGGTATACGATTTCACAATAACTAATGCATTAAAACATTTAACATTCATTTTACGGTGTTTTACAGGTGACCATGTGCTCCTAGTGCAACTTTTACTGACCGTTATGTCTATCAGAATTAATCTCAACTTTAAACAGACACTTCTAAAACACCCCCAGTGGCCACAGAAGGCAGGGCCAGCTCTAATTCAGTATAGCATATTCTCCTTTTAGGTGGAGACAGATACTAGATGACCAAACCAAACAGTTTACCTGCATGCAGTTCATTTGCCCAAACACCTTCTAGCTTGCCCCATATAAATGCCACGTCTCATTGAAATGAAATGCGCTACAACCAATCCCAAGGTGCCCTCCAGCTTCACTTCTCCTGGTGGGGACTGCCACTGAGAAGAAATGACTTTCTATGTTTATTATGAAAAAAACTGGAAGGAAAAAGAAAAAGAATAGTTCTCAAGATAGTTGTTCCCTTCTGCAAATGCAAACCCCTTTGAATTTGCAGATGTTTTCCTACATTCTAACCAGGACCAAGTGTCTTTGCAATGCTGTTATCACTGGGCTTTTGTGAGTCTCTCTCATATTCAGAGTTGGAGGAAGAAAACTCTGATTGTCAGACACTATAGAAACCATAATTGATCAGTGGGCGGCTCATATATATCATATGTTTTAAGACATATGAAATGCTTGCCTCTCCTGGAGCAAGCAATAGCTTCAATATATGATTCAAAAAAATAGAAGGCTTAGCTATCAGAGCAATGAGGATCCATTTTTGCAGTATTGAAGGCAGGAAAAAAATCCTCTATTTATAACATGAAATTATTTTCATTTATGAATAGCAATATAGGGTATGGTGGCCTGTGATAGCAGGGAACTGAATTTGTTGACATATAAGTTTTCTTCCCTAAAAATAGCAGTTCTGTTATTGGCTCTGGTATGTGCCTGTTGTGCATCACATATTTTTGCTGCAACTCAGAAAAGATTATTATGAATCATGGATATTCAAAATTTCATAAGCTCTGAACCAGTTATTCAGATTGACACTCCACACTTTATTTAGAAAATGATACCAACTTATCCACATCCAGTTAGAGGTAACAATTAAAGGAAGACTTTCCAGTGCAAATTCAGAATGACAAAGCTGTTGTGTGAATCCTCTATAGTGAAGATAGTAACATTAGGTTGGGTATTAGGGAAAGGTTCTTCCCCCAGAGGGTGGTGGAGCCCTGGAACAGGCTCCCCAGGGAGGCATCACGGCACCAGCCTGGCGATATTCCAGAAGCACTTGGACAAGGCCCTCAGAGACATGGTGTGGATTTGGGGTTGTCCTGTGCAGGGACAGGAGTTGGACTCCATGATCCTTTTGGGTCCCTTCCAGCTCAGGGCATTCTATGATTCTATGATTGCAAAGCTGGCTACTTCTACACCTAGTTTTATGTCTGTTATTCAATATTACATCATCCCCCAGGATGTTCTTTCAAAGCCAGTTCTAAAATGCATAAAACTACATCTTAGATATTCTGAGCACTGAAATACAAAATACAGCCATGGAGAGATACTGGCTGGGGGATTCCTCAGGGAGATTTTGCAATTATCCAGAGTAAAGAGCAGGATAGAAAGGTATTGACAGGCCTGGACTATTGAATTTAGGAGTAACTGGGCAGGCAATGATATTGACTGTCAATAAAGTTTTCACTTGGGGCAAGATTTAATCTGTGAGAAAACCAATCTTAATGTACAGGCATATGATTTAATTGTTTTCCCAGCAGAAAGCCTCGAAGAAGAAGTAAAGTGAACATCCTAAGCTTCACTGAACATACACAGATTCAAGGTTTGAGTCATTTTCTGTTACTCTTTCTCTCAGACACACACCTCCTCAGTATATGTGTCATTCTACCCAGAAGTTAGTCCATAGGATTGCAAATGGGACTCTGATTTCTACATACACCTGGCACCTCACAGTAAATATTTTATATTTTGCATATATTTGTTTCTAAGAGAAAGGATTTAATGAACCAATATTTTAGAACTGAAATAGATAGTTGCCAAGCCAATTTCCATGGTATTTAAAAGTCATGGTAGTCTGATGAAGTCCCCAGTGACTGGAAAAAGGGAAATGTTGCATCAATTTTTACAAAGGGTACAAAAGAGGACTCTGGGAACTACCGACCTCTCAGCCTCACCTCTGTGCCTGTGAAGATCACAGAGCAGATCCTCCTAGAAGCCATGCTAAGGCACATGGAGGACCAGAAAGTGATTTGAAACAGCCAGCACGGCTTCACCAAGGGCAAGTCCTGCCTGACCAACCTAGTGACCTTCTGTGATGGAGTGACTACATCAGTGGACAAAGGAAGAGCTACAGCTGTCATCTATCTGAATTTCTGTACGACCTTTGACATAGTCTCCCACAGCATCCTTCTCTCTAAACTGGAGAGAGATGGATTTGATGGGTGGACTGTTAGTAGATGAGGTACTGGTTGCATGGTCACATCCAGAGGGCAGTGGTCAACAACTCAATGTCCTAATGGAGATCAGTGACAAGTGGTGTCCCTCAGGGGTCCATATTGGCACCAGTACTGTTTCATATCTTCATCAGTGACATGGACAGTGGGATCAAGTGCACCCTCAGGAAGTTTGCAGATGACACAAAACTGAATGGTGCAGTTGACACACCTGAGGGACAGGATGCCACCCAGAAGAACCTGGACAAGCTCAAGGAATTGTCCCATGTGAACTTCATGAGCTTCAACAAGGCCAAGTACAAGGTCCTGAACCTGGATTGGGGCAACCCCCAGTATCAATATAGGCTGGGGGATGAAGGGATTGAGAGCAGCCCTGCAGAGGAGGACTTCAGGGTTGTGCTGGTTTTGGCTGAGAAAGAGTTAATTCTCGTCATTGTAGTGCCTGTAGTAGTCAGACGCCTTTCCAGCTTCCCATGCTCTGCCACGTGGGCAAGAGGCTGGCAGGGGCAGGGCCACAGCCAAGACTGCTGACCCTGACTGGTCAATGGGATGTTCATTCCATACCATGTGACACCATGACCAGTACATTAACACAGGCACTTGGCATGTGGGGGTTGTTGCAGCCTGGGGACTGGCCGTGTTGGGTCAACGGCTGATGAGCAGCTGCGTCATGGGCAGGTTGTTTTGGTGGTTCATTCCCCTTCCCCATCCCAGGTTTCACGCCTCTCATGGTTTTTCCTTTTTTCCTTGGAATTTTCCTTTCCATTGTATTTTTGTTGTTGTTGTCTTATTTTCATTATTAAACTGTTCTTATCTCAACCCACAAACGTTACCCTTCTGATTCCCCAGTCCCACCAGTGGGGCAGTGAGCGAGCGGCTGGGTGGGGCTGAGTTGCCGGCTAAACCACAACAGTCGTTGTCTTTTTTTTGGATGCTGGGATAATGGGGCCAGTAGTCTTGAATTAGAGGGAAAAGAAGCCAAAAAACTGGGATCCCTTTCTGGGGAAGGGGGCATTGACAAAGCAATTGGGAAAAAAACACAAGCCCTCAGCCTCTGGAGGCGACTCCTATCCGGAGTGAAGGAAAGGTATCCCTTTAAAGAAGATGTTACATATCGCCCAGGAAAATGGACAACTATGGATAAAGGCATCCAGTATCTAAGGGAATTAGCTGTGCTTGAGGCAGTCAAGGTGCCAGGAGTAGCTCTTGATTAAAAACTGGACACGAGCCGGCAATGTGCGCTCGCAGCCTGGAAAGCCAACCGTGCCCTGGGCTGCATCCCCAGCAGCGTGGGCAGCAGGGCGAGGGAGGGGGTGCTGCCCCCCTGCCCCGCTCTGTGAGACCCCCCTGCAGCGCCGCCTCCAGCTCGGGGCTCCTCAGCACGGGACAGACACGGGGCTGTTGGAGCGGGGCCAGAGGGGGCACAGAAATGCTCCGAGGGCTGGAGCCCCTCTGCTGCGAGGCCCGGCTGGGAGAGCTGGGGTGGTTCATCCTGGGGAAGAGAAGGCTGCGGGGAGACCTTATTGCAGCCTCCCAGTGCTTAAAGGGGGCCTACAAGGAAACTGGGGACAGACTTTTTAGCAGGGCCTATAGTGATAGGACAAGGAATAATGGTTTTAACCTAAAGGAGGGTGGATTAAGCCTATATATGAGAAAGAAATTTTTCTCAATGAGAGTGGTGAAACACTGGCATAGGTTGCCCAGAGAGGTGGTCGATGCCCCATCCACTGTGAGGTCGGACGGGGCTCTGAGCAACCTGGTTTAGTTGAAGATGTCCCTGCTCATTGCAGTGGGGTTTGGACTAAATGACCCTTAAAAGTCCTTTACAAACCAAACTGTTCTATGATTCTATGTATCAGATTTTAGCACATTTTACCAGTAATGCTTTTTAAGAGGACGCTTTTTTTAATCCCAACCTGGAAAAGAGAAGAAGTCAAAGTCCCTTGTCTTGGTTAATCCTGCAGGTTTGCAATCATGCTGGAACGGGGAACAGACCTTCCAACCCATACCAACCCTACAGTTATCTCTGCTTCCCAGAAAGGTCCAAGCTTCAGAGGAGTTTCTCCCTTAAAGACACACAATATCTTGCTCAAAATAATCACATATAACAATGCTGATAAAATTTGAAATTACAGGTTTACTTACAGCATATGGCATTGTAAAGTATTTGCAAAAATGAGTGCACCACACAGCCACTTGCTCACTCCCCCAACCCGAGCAGGTTGGGGGAGAGAATCGTAAGGGCCAAAGTAAGAAAACTCATGGGTTGAGATAAGAACAGCTTAATAATTAAAATAAAACAGTAATAGTAATCATAATAATATAATAAAACCTCAGGAGCGGGGAAAAAAAGACCAAACAAGTGACACAATGTCTCACCACCACAAAATCACAGAATGGCAGGGGATGGAAGGGACCTCTGGAGATCATCCCGTCCCACCCCTGCTTGAGCAGGCACACCCAGAGCAGGGGCACAGGACCGTGTCCAGGCAGGGGGTGAATGTCTCCAGGGAAGGGACCCCACAGCCTCCCTGGGCAGCCTGTGCCACTGCTCTGGCACCCGCAGAGCAAAGGGTTTTTTTCCCATGTTGAAGTGGAACTTCCCGTGTTCCAACTTGTGCCCATTGACCCTTGGCCTGTCATTGGGCAGTATCGAAAGAGCCTAGTCCCATCGTCCTGATCCATGACCACCCACTGACTGACTGCTGGTCCTCGAGCTGCGATCACTACACCCCCTGGCCAACTCCCCCCAGTTAATATACTAGGCATGGTGTCATATGGTATGGAACATCCCTTTGATCAGTTTGGATCAGCTCTCCTGGCTGTGCCCCCTCCCCTCCTGGCTTCTTGTGCACCCGGCAGAGCATGGGAAGCTGGAGAACTCCTTGACTAGTACAAACACTACCCAGCAACAACCAAAACATCAGTGTGTTATCAACACAATTCTCATACTAAATCCAATGCACAGCACTGTACCAGCTACAATGAAGAAAATTAACTCTATCCCAGATAAAACCATAACAACTACCTAAAAGAAAAGGGACAAGAAGCCATTAATAGCAGAGCGCAATCTTCCTCTAGATTTGAAAGGGAAGCTGAGGTAAATGCCCGGATGCTGAGTGGAGGCGTACCTAGTCAGTGAAGGAATGTTAAAGGGGTTGAATCTAGAATGCCATTTTTGTATTATAAATTAGCTCCAAGGCAAAAAGCAGATGTCCCTAAACCAGCAAGTTAGCTTCTATACATCCTATCTTTAGGCACTCTGTCTTTTTCATTAACACTGTAGAGGATTTAGGCTACCTCGGAGACAAGTGTCTTCCTAGGATGCAACAAGACTTCAGTGCCTAGGTCTCCTTGTAAATCTCATTTAGAAGGACTGACTCAATGTTACACAAGAAAGTTGAGGAAAGGTAAAGCCTTGAAACAAATTATGAAGGAGCTACCCATTTGAATGGGTAGCTATGTATTGTTGGACGGCTCTTCTATTTCCACAGATTATTTCGGAAGATGGGCAATAGTCAATAAGGTTCCACAGTCAGCTGTTTTAGAAATATTAATCTGATTTTTTTCACTACAGTTCAGAAAGAAGAACTGGAAGGTTATTTGGAATTGTTTTGGAAATTTCAGTGATTCATAAACCATCAGTGTAAGGAATCTGGATTTATTACAGAGATCCAGGCTAGTTCATTCCTGTCCAGAACAAAGCCATAGTTAATGTCCAAAAAAATTCAGCTTAAGACTTGGATCACTTGTAAACTGCTCAAAACCTGTATATTCACAAAGACATGTTGATGCTGTACACCCATGAATGCCTACCAGAGCAAAAGCCTATTTCAAAAAAAAGAAAAAAAATGATGTTATGGCAAAAAAGTTGCTTGCATTTAAAAAGCATGATGAAAATGATATCTTGCAGGGACTAAATATAGTAGGTTTCCAAGAGAGCAGCTTGCCTAATGTTTTTCATGCTTTAGTTTTGCTTTATTTAAATGAAGTAGAATATTATGAAATTAAATTAAATGGAATCATGGAGAACAATAACGGTCTACACACAACCTCATCATCCAAAGACTTATTTTCTTCTAGCTGCCTCATTTTAAGAAATAATTGTCTTGGACTGCAAGGAACCAAAGCAGTTCAGTGAAAAATTTTGAAAAGTAGATCTAGAAGACCTGATTGAAGTGTTTAAGATGACACAGAGAAGAATTAAGGGGGATCATCTTATCCACTTTTCACAGTCTAGTAAACAAAATAATTTGGTATGATTATTCATTGTATTGGTAAAATTACAGTAAATCAGAAGAAATATTTATTGATATACTGAGAATTTGGTCACCTTGGGGACTTCTTCATTTAGACTGGTCAGAAACAAATGCTGCACATGGATTGAAAATATGAGTAGCTGAAGAAGTGTGAACAAGATTTTGATATTTTATACATTCACTAGATGAAGCTTCAGGCACAGACTGACTCCTAAGGGATTCAGGAAGAGTGTCTTCTTTCATGAATACTCCTACTCCTTTCTTCTCCTGCCTTGTGTTCCTCAATGAGTCTTCACAGATAGATAAGAGCCAACTGCCACTGCCAAAAGCTGTTATCCCTGTTGCAGTCTGAGGTTTGAATGCAGATGTCTCTGTTCAGGTATAGTAGGAAGTGACTAGAAGAAAGAATTAACTTTCAGGAGAAAATATAACTGGACTTGACTGCAAAATGGGAGTCCCACTTCAAAGAAAGTTTATTCCTGAGTTTCTTTTCATTCATTCACTCCATCACAGAGACCACCGTTATGAGCAAAGACCCACATTTCAAGTTCCTTTGCCACTTCAACACTTTTTAAATCTGAAAAGTTATAACATTAGCTTCAGATACCATTTACCTGAAATATGTGTTATTCTATTTTATGCAGTTGTTAAAAAGATATTAAAGAGTCAATTTCTGAAATGAAATCTTTTGATCTGATCTTTTTTTTTTCCTTTATGTTTAGATTCATAGTGATTTTGAAGATGGAAACTGAAAAAAGTATGAGAAAACTTTACCCTAAAATAAGTTAGGATAGTTTAGAAAAGTGATGACTCTCTCTTGAACACTGCAGTTTTCCCCAGAGTTGTATTTACCCACAATGCACCATTTTTACTCTTGATGCAATCCTAATTTTTTAGAAGATATTTTTTACTGTATTTCCATACTGTATATTGATCCAGAGAAATGACCAGTTGGATGTATTGCTTTCCATTTATGCACATACATAACCTCTTTTCATATAATTGCAAATTAAATATTAACAGCATTTTTACCTTAGGGAGTCGACAGCATCATGTAAACAAATTTAAATCTTAGAAACTAATAGCGTGTTTAATAGAAATAATCAGTCTTGTTTAACACTAGCTATGACCTGCGATTTGGAATTCAGAACAATAATCTGTTCTTTTTTGTGGGACAGTTCCTTATTGTTTAGAAACATTTGCTGTAATTATTTCTATTTTTAGAGGGACTACTGAGAAAATAAATAAAATAAAATGGAACTGTACAGGTAGAAATGATGACACAACAGCCAAAGTCATGAATAATAAAGCCTTTGGTATCTCTAAAAGATTACTTTAACTTGCCCATCCAAATGGAACTTTCCAAAGAAATTCTGATCGTGTTCCTTTTCTGTGTAAAGTTCACCTGACTGAGAGTTTAATAATTGGTAAATCCAGTTGATTTGTAATTCAGTATCTTAAGTTCATGCGATATTAGTTGGTTTCTCTGCAATTTGTGTGTCGCAAGTAAAATCATAGTATCATAGAATCGTTAAGGTTGGAAAAGACCCTTAAGATCATTGAGTCCCACCGCTAACCTATCACTGCCAAGCCCACCACTAAACCATATCCTCAAGCACCACGTCTACCCTTCTTTTAAATACCTCCAGGGATGGAGACTCCACCACCTCCCTGGGCAGCCTCTTCCAATGTTTAACAACGCTTTTGGTGAAGAAATTTTTATTAATGTCCAACCTAAACTTCCCCTGGTGCACCTCGAGGCTGTTTCCTCTCATCCTATCGCTTGCTTTCCATCTGAACAGAGGTAGGAATATTTAGAGATGTTTGTTTTCACACTGGAGAGATGGGGTGTTGGTTTGTTTGCTTTCATATGTGTATAAGATTTTACGATTTGAGCTGTGGTTATCCAAACAGAACTTCGGCATTTATATTTGGCTATACTCCAGAGCAATCAATGAGTGTGGAGAACACTCCGCAGTGAGGCATCCCTGAATGGCAAGCCTTGAAATCTTTTGCTTGAATGCACAATGCCAACTATTTATTTTAATTTTCTTCCAGCTGAGATTAGGATAGTTAACAAGAAGTGAAATCAGAAGGTCAGTTTTTGCTAGTTGTAAGCCTGGAAGCACCTCTCCCATCACAAACACTGCAGGATATTATCTTGATTTTTAACAATTAGTCATCGGATAATATACAGATAATTTGTATAGTGTCTGTCACACCATAACCCTTTTCTCAAACAAAAAAAGCTCACATACTATCAGCTCTGGCTTCCTTACCGCTTAGGAATCTGGCTAAAATCGATGTCCAACACAGAAGAACGCAGGGACTATGCAAGACTTTATTTTTTTCTAATATGGGGGTAAATTTACTTCACACTCCCTCCAGTATGGTCCACTCAGATGATGTGCATTGTTTGGCAAATATTGGCTGCCTTTATTTTTCCCTTTTCAAAGCCCTAGATATTATTGTGCTGCAGGCTTTAACTATTCTTACTGCATGGACAGTGAGGTGCTTTAATCCCTCGCTTTTTACAGATGAACGTTAGAGTTCAGAGACTTTAATGAAAAATGACTAAATGTATCAACCTTCTTGGGTTACCAACTGACATTTACATATTTTTTTTTTCAGCAAATATAACCTTTTTACAGTATGACTTCTGTTCAGAAGATTATTCCAACCAACTCTAGATGCATCTCTGAGTACACCACCGACATAGACCCAGAATATCAGACTAGGTGTCTGGAAAAGGAAAACTGTCCTTGTAATATCAAACTTTGCTTGGTGTAAAAATATTATCAGTAGCCCATGCAAAATTTACTTCAGTTAGGAACAGAAACCAGGTCTTTAGATTGTAATCTCTCCTTCTACTCTTCTTTCCTTCATTCACTCTATGTCTTTTAACCTCTGGATTAATAAAGCTGGGGTTTTGTCAAGAATAGACTTGCCTGATCACCTCAGATCATCTACAGAGCAGATTTAGCCTGTAAACGAAGCAGTGCTAGGACTGGGCAAAAGAAAGGGGAGAAATTATTATCTCATAATACAAACACCCAATGGATCTGAAAAGATCACTCAGTTACACATTCAAGTTAAAAAGAGTTATCAAATCCACACATATAAGCTTTGTGCCTGTGAAATCCTCCCAGATGAGATGTAACATGACTGTCTTTAAGCTTTTTTCATCATAGACTGAGCCAAACTGAATTCGTTCACATTTGTTAGGGGCTAACATTATATATGCAGATTGTAGCAAGAGGTAAGCAGATATATGGTGACCCATTAAGGTGATTAGGACACTGTTACTTGACATGCGTCAAAGTTGCTTACACAAGAAATCTTAAATATTGCACATCCTTGTTATGGAGAGCTTGGTGTTTTTCTGAATTGACAAAAATATATGTTGTATATACACACCCTGGCTCAGTTTATTACTTCTGATCAAATGGCAACACTTATTAGAAGCAAAGGAAATCAAATGCAATTTGAGAACTCATCTATTCCTACTCTACTCAAACCAAATCAGCCTGTTGAGAATTGCAGTGATCATATGGATAATTAACACTGTGATTGTTATATTTGTTTCTTTATGAGACTTTAATGTGTTATTTGTTTCTCCCCCTTCTTTCCCTCTTGATATTTTAATATGAATTATTTAGTCAAAAATACTTTAGTGAATCTGTGATAGTAAATGAATTGTAAACTATCCGCCCACATTGTCCCTTTGTATTATTAGCTTTGACTGCATTCATTAATACAGATTGTTCCTCTGTGAAGGAGAGTGACTGATGTTGCAGTAGCATTTGTAGACACCAAAAAGGTTCTACTGCAGTATAGAAGGCAGATCCAACCCCAGAGGAGTTTCTAATGAAAAGTGTAAAGCCAAGGCATATCAATTGTTTATGTCACACGAGATTCTCACCAGCAACATTTTTTATTTTTCTTTCAGAGCTTCTGGTGTTAACATCATTTCAGTCAGGAAGAATTTGGATGGCTCATCCTCTTGACTCCCTGCAAAAGAACTAGTTCATCATGTGAAGTCTTCAGTTCCCTTTCCCTAGTTCAAAAGTTGTTGAGCAATCTTTCTTAATATTTTTGCAAAAAAAGTGTAATTATAGGATGATATCATACAAGTGTACAACTTTCAGGAAACTGTAAAAATAAGAAAACAGATTGTTCCAGTGGAGTTTGTTTCCAAGACAGCCAAAGGACTCTGATTTTGTGCTGTGAAGCCCGTATGTCCTTCACTGTTTCTGTTCTGGAATATGGTTGTGTATAAGGAATAAGTATGTGTGAGTGAGTCAGTTACACACATGTTTACTGGGTCAGGTATTTCTTTTTCATGCTGAATGATCTTGTCTGGCTACTACTATTTCAATTTAGCAAAGGTTTTAAGTTTGAGCTCAATTACAAGACTGAATTCCGGTTCCATATCACAGGTCTCCAGCATACTCTGTATTTTAATCTATCTGTAGAAAGACAGGGAAAATGACCACCCTTGAATTTAAGCGTATTCTTACATGTTATCAATTGATTTAAAATTTGGGATTAAGTTCATACACCATTAGGGTCAGTGATGATCCTTTTCAGAAAAAAACCTACTGAGAAGGAATGGATTTCAGAGGCTTGGGTTCTGGCTACTTCTAAAAGCTCAGACATTTCAAATTTAAGTGCTGAAATGCTTGTCCTTTGTTGAAAATTTGACACAGCAGTTATAAAATGTGTTAAAGTACTTGAAGAATTTATGTCTACTCCTCTACTCCCACAAACGTAAGTAAATGATGGAGTTCCCATTGGACTTGAATTACTTCTTTCTGTCTCGACAAGATTATGAGCTGACAGGAAAACTTACCAACTTAAAATTAATCTTTTTCTTCCATCCCCTCATTTTTTTCAGGTTCATGACATTGCATTTCATTACGACTCTTACAATACCAAAAAACCTCTGGGAGAAACAAGCATCTTATGGTATGGGATATTTATGTCCCTTCAATACCAATACTTACACTAACTTTTAGTGGTTATTATAAAAATATCAAAATGAAGAGTTTCTGTTACATACTTAAAAAAGGTTTTGAATTTATGACAGCAATAAAAACAATATAAAAGTAAAAACAGGAAGTGATAAACACGCATTTTTTCCACAGGTTCACACTGTATTTTTAAGATCTAACCATTCGGTTATACTTCTGGCTATACAAAAAGGCCACCAAACCAACAGTTTCACATGGCAACAGCAGCAGTAATAAACCTGCATGGGTTTGCTCAGAAGATGAGATGCTTCTTTCCAGGATCATACAGAAGAAAACAGAACCAACAAAATGCATAAATAAAAAAATTCCACCCTCCCTGAAAAAAAAAAGTAAAAACCCAAAACACGCCAATAAACCAAACAGCAAAGCACGATATAGAGGTTCACTGAAGAATTAACTCTGCAAAGCAAATATAAATATAAACCAAGACTCTTAATTCAAACAAAGTTTGTATCCTAAAAGAGGGAAAAGACCCTATGGGAACTTGGCATTTTATCTCTGCAGGAGATGCTCATATCTTACAGTCAAAGCATGCAACGTAAAAACCTCTGAGAAGAACTCAGAGGGTTTGAGCTGTGCTACAGTCAGCCCTGCCAAGCCCCATGCATGGCTCATTGAGCTCATTTTCACTTCCACGGACAAGCTCTGATGCTTCCAGTCATTACTCCAAATGTTACCCTTTTTTTTTTTTTTTTCCCTTACATGATCACATAAATAGTACTATTCACAGGGGTTCAGTTAAATAAACAAAACACAACACTGAAAGCTAAAAGTTTCCTTGAGGATGCTGATACAGGGTCCCGTAACACCTCATGTATAGTAACAACTTTGTAATGATTTGAGAACTATTTTCTGTTCTGCTCTTGACCCTGAAAATTATTCTCTCTCCCCAATACCTGCAGCTCTACACCACATGTAGATTTAATGGCGGTCATTCTTGGCCAAAAGAAAAAATGTGCCCCTCATCACAAGTCTTTTTCCTCTGTTTCTTTCCTGTTTGCACTACTGCTGTCTTTTCTTTCTGATGTTACTACTCTTCTAGTGACCTCTAAATGTAACGGGTCTGACAGCAATAAGAAAATTTGATGTGTAAGTATATCAAAAGAGCTAATCACTGCCTTGGCACAGAAGCTTGTTGACTTATCAATCGACCAATCTGGAATGACAGGACTACATTTTCTGTAGCCATGCAATCTTACTGCTATGTTCCTTATACAGTATCATAAAAATGCTGTCCAATGAATTTCAGTGAAATGCACTATAATGGGGACAATAATCATATGAACTCTAAGTACGTACTAGGTAGTATTTATTTGATTTTTACAGCAAGGAAACAGGGAAAGAAGTTACAGTAGCCAGAAAAATATAAAGGACATTTTCATGTCTCATCAATTACATAGAGATATAGTGTAAATTCCCCTTAAAACAGAAAAGGTCTGAACATAACAGACATCATTCTGTCATCCCATCCTAAAAACAGTAATTATTCTTACAATATTTTTTGGCAATCATATCTTAGTTTATGTCAAATTTTTTAAGATGCAGATAGAATTGCTGTTTATGTTAAACTCAAAACATTGGAAAGCCCTCTTGCAGTTCTCACTCCCACAGCTACAGAAAGCTTTGGTCCTATAAGCTTTTGCTCAGGAAAGTGCACAGAGCACCTTTATCATGACCAAATATTGGACTAAGAAAGCAGTAGTCTCTTCAGTGTGACTGATGTAATAAATGCCCAGACTCACAGAAGGAGAGCTAAAACAATGCCAAAACCTCCAGCAATTACTGTCTGCTGCCTTGTGGAATTCACTGGGAAGCTGAGCAAGAATGAATCAACTCAAAATGCTTAGGAGATGACAATGTGTCCTATGGGCTCTGTCATCTCTGGATTCACAATCATCATGTTTCCCTTGGAAATAGAAATATAAACCAGTCCTTCCTTGCAGATCATATCTGGAAGATAGGAAGTTAGCCATTTCACCTAAACTGATAGTCAGCAAGTCACCTAGGTTGCATGTCTAACACATCTATTAGCTAGATTATTCTAAAATAATTCCTGCCCTAGCAACCCTCTACAGGTTGTTTTTTTTCTTGTTTTGGAAGAAGTAAGTATTCCACAAGAGACAGAAGAATAAAGGAATCCAGGAAATATTCCATATCTGTAGTTTTATACTAAATATTTACTGAACCTGAGTTGACCTCTAGATCTCTTCTATATGCTGTAACTAAAAGTCTATAGAATTAGCTACACTGCCACATCTTCTCTCTTCCTAGATGTGAATATTTACTGCTTATCTCAAGTAATGTTTTCATTTGGAAGGAAAGGGTGATCCAAATATCAGAATACTCAGTAGACAACTGATGAAAGCCTTTACCTGGTTGATAGTAGATACAGGCACAAATATCTCAGGTGGAACTAAGAACTGGTTATCCAGTGTCTCAGGTGAATTTCCAATCTGTAGGTCACTGGATGATGGATATGAGAAAGTCTCTGCTTGTGGTTTACCAGGGTTCAATCTAGAACATGCACCCTGACACCAGCTGGCTTGATCCTCCAATAGCTGAAGAAAAATTTACTGTATGAATGCCCACCAACTAGGCTGGTGTAAGCATTAGACATCTCAGGCCATGTCCAAAACAGACCCATAGGAAGCCAAAGAGACTGACTAGTAAATAAACATCTCCCCTGAGACGCTACCTGCTTCCAGTTTTAGAGTATGGGAATGGGGGAGGACCAAATTTTTAGCTTTCTCATCCATGGGCACAGGCAGGCAGGATGCTGCCAATTGTCATCTTGTGGTGCTAACAAACCTCAGTTCTGTGGCTAATAAGAAAGACTGAGAACCAAGGTGGAAGGATACACCTTGGCTAGATGAGACACCAGGTTTGGTATGGGTCAGCCAAGTCTGTGGTCTTCTTCTGAGGACTATGACCAGGAAGTATAGATGCTTGACTGATGTTTCCTGTCTTAACTGTACACAAAACTATGTACAAAACTATATTTGAAACTGTATGACTCCATGGCTATATGAGGAGTTCCAATAATTTTCATGTAGCAGCTCACAGCAGAAAGATGAAAGCTTTGAACTGAGAATTTTCAAACCCATCCCCTATCATCCCCAAAACAACTTGAATTAAAATTTCAAAGCGCTGGACACCTGCTCACCTTGAAATGGAGATCACAGCTATCAAATTTGATGGGAAGATTCCTATTGTTTGTAACAATTCACTTGGGACTTCAAGGGTCTTTGAGCAATCCTGTTGTTAATATATTCATAACAGAAAATTCAAAACAGTCTTAATCTTGATTATCAGTTTCTGTTGAGGAGAAAACAAAAGCCTACATGAACTCCAAGATAAACTTTTTTTGAGCTGTATTATCTTTTTGACACTATCAAATGGCAAGAGACATGTACATTTCCCTATGAATGATATGTTCCATTCACTTGAAAAGGAAAAAGTTGGGTTTACTAAAAAAAAAAAAAAAAAAGGAAAGAAAGAATTACTAGCTTTAATTGTCACAATTTTGATGTTGAGCTTATTATATCACAGATTCTGTTATAATTTGAATTAGAGGAGGGACAGCAGTAAGTATGCCTTCTAACTCTAATGACAAATAATAATGTGCTTCATCTTAGCTCAATTAATATGAATAAGAACTTAAAAGATTACTAAAGTGCCTTTTTGAAATCATTACCCTAATTAGCATACCATTAGTTCACACAGAACTTGAAAAATAAAATAAGCTCAAACACTTGGTCAAAAGAAAACCTACATTTCTGCATAATAATGAATCAACAGCTGCAGCAGTCAGGTTTATTTACTAAATGCATAGATTATAAAGCTCTCATGACCCTAGCTACTTTGCCTGCAATAGTCTTGTAGTCTTTTATCATTGTGTTGGTTTTGGTTGGGATAGAGTTAATGATCTTCACAGTAGATAGTATGGGGCTACGGTTTGGATTTGTGCTGGAAACAGTATTGACAATAGAAGGATATTTTCATTACTGCTGAGCAGGGCTTACACAGAGTCAGGGCCTTTTCTGCCTCTCACCCCACCCCACCAGTGAGGGGCTGGGGGTGCACAAGGAGCTGGGAGGGGACACGGCTGGGACAGGTGACCCCAGCTGACCCCAGGGATGTCCCACACCATATGACGTCATGCTCAGCACAGAAAGCTGGGGGAGAAGAAGGAGGGAGGTATATTTGGAGTGATGGCGTTTGTCTTCCCAAGTACCCATTACACGTGATGGAGCCCTGCTCTCCTGGGGATGGCTGAGCACCTGCCTGCCCATGGGAAGTACTGAATGGATTCCTTGTTTTGCTTTGCTTGTGTGTGCGGCTTTTTCTTTATGTATTAAACTGTCTTTATCTCAGCCTATTAGTTTTCTCACTTTTACTCTTCTATTTCTCTCCCCCATCCCACTCGGGAGGAGTGAGCGGGTAGCTGTGTGGTGATTGGTTGCCAGCAGGGGTTAAACTATGACAATCATGCAAAAATTTTTGCTCAGAAAATCCTTGTGCATATCAGAAAATATATTTTATAAGGTTTAATCCTTCAGATCTGTTTGCCTGAAAAATCTTGGGTATTGTGATGGTCTTTACGTTACATGAGGTGGACAATACTTAGTGTAATGAGGCACTGATCTTCAGCTGAAAGCTACACGTATGTTATAACAGAGGTCAAAGGTTGCTCATTTTGTGTAAAAATAAATTCCAGTACTAAAATGTGTGCTAGAAAGAAGGTGAAATGAATGGCATGCAGATAAAAATATCATCAAAATATAGCCAAGTTAGTTGCAAAACTGTAGGCCAGTTGGTTTCCCTTCTTCAAAAATCTGAAAATCACTTGTGATTTGTTTACTATCTTTTCCTGAACTAAATGTCCACTTTTCAGCAATATGTGATTTATTGTGCATTTAAATAGACAAACTGTATGAACCGCTTGAGATTAGTTCAGGGTCTGTTGAACAGAGCATAGCTGTTAAACAATGTTTTGAATGGGAACTTGGATTTATTTTTTTGAAACACACCTTTGGCTCTTGGTGAAATTTGAAGCCTATTTTTCTCCTGCTGACTAACTAATTATCCTTTTCTAATTTTGTCAACAAATCAGCTTAATAATAGGCTCAGCTGTTTGCCAAACCAAGGATGTGGTTCAACAAAGTCTCTTAAATGGTGCTCAACTTGTGAAGTATGTGAATAATAAGGATCTTAATTGTTTTATGAGAAAATAAATTTGGTAGGTAAGAAAGAGAGCATGAACTTTTGCATGAAAGCAGAGAAGGCTGAATTTTACCTCTCAGAGGTAATAAACAGCATGTACCTAATATATAAATAGGGTTAGTTTCATGTTTTCTTTTGATGAAACTAGGGGAAGTAACAACAAGAGAAACAGTCAAACATGTCCTTTGCAATGGTTTTCTGAATTATGAAAGTATTGATACGCAAACATGCTAAACCTGTTCTCAGGACCTTTGCTTCCATTTAGTGTGAATTATTTCACAGAACCACGTGGGTTGGGAGAGATCCCCAGAGGTCATCTAGTTCAAATTCATGCCCAAAGTAAGTTCATTTAGGGTTGCTCAGGACCTTGTCCATGCTAATTCAGGATATCTTCAAGGAAGGAGAACATAGAATCATAGAATGATTTGGGTTGGAAAGGACCTTAAAGATGATCCAGTTCCAACCCCCCTGCCACAGGCAGGGACAAATTCCACTAGAACAGGTTGCTCAAAGTCCCAGCCAAACTAATCTTGAACACTTCCAGGGATGGGGAATCCACAACCTCTCTAGGCAACCTGTGCCAGTGCCTCACCACCCTCATAGTGAAGGTTTTCTTCCTCATATCTAATCTCACTCTACCCTCTTTCAGGTTAAAGCCGTTACGCCTTGTACTGTTGCTACACACCTTTGTAAAATGTTCTTCTCCAGCTTTCTTGTAGGCACCCTTCAGGTACAGGGAAGCTGCTACAAGGTCTCCCCACAGCCTTCTCTTCTCCAGGCTGAACAACCCCAACTGTCTCAGCCTGTCTTTGTGGGAGAGGTGCTCCAGTCCTCAGATCATCTTCATGGCGCTCCTCTGGCCCTGGTCCAGCAGTCCCATGTCCTTCTTATGTTGGGTGCCCCAGAGCTGGACACAGTACTCCAGGTGGGGTCTCACAAGAGTGGGAGTAGAGGGGGAGAATCAACTCCTTCAACCTGCTGGTCACGCTTCTTTTGATGCAGGCCAGGATACAGTTGGCCTTCTGGGCTGCAAATGCACATTGGTGGGTGATGTCATAGCCTTAGTCATATGAGTTAATATTTTGGGGCCTGAAGGTTGGGATTCACTTCATCTCACATAGATGTGAGCTAGTTAATGGGAGTCTATAATCTGTATAGAGGATTAATAACTCTAGCATTTTATTCTTATCATTCTATGAAAAAATCTGCAGTGTAGCTGATGAATTATGCTCTGGATTTGCCCTCTCTTCACTGACCATAAAGCTATCCCAGGTTACTGGTTCAGATGGAGTGGCTATACTGTAAAAACCTCAAGTCAGGTAGGATGAGTCTTATGGAAGTAGAAGTAAATAAAAATAAGTATCCCAAGATTTTTATAAGAATGTAAAGTAGAGTTTTAAAGAAAAATCACCTTGCTAAAATCACTGTCAATTACTAAATCTGGAAGAAACTTTTTTACTGATACGCTAATAAAAAAGTCATAGTAATTCCAAACTTGTTCTGGCTGCTTTAAAGAACATAAAGCTGACAATGATACCATATTGTCTCCAGGGCAACAATTAACTCTGGTACTGAATGAATTTCATAAACGTAAATAAAACAGACTTGGAGGAAATACAATCATGTTTGATCATGTAGTCACTGCAGGTTTCACCTTTGTTACCCATTTCGCTGTGCCTTGACTGTTGCGGTTTACCCACATGTTGACCACCTGAGTTTCCACTGATTTCCTTAAGAAATAACCATTGGGAAGATTCTCTTTTGAACAAAGGTCCTCTCTCTTTTCTTCCAACTACAGCCCCCATATAAAAATCTCTTTTTGTCTTATAGTTCATAAATGCTAAAATAATATATTGTAAGGTGATGGTAAAATTAATGGTAAATATCCTCCTTAGGGTTGATATATCTTCCTTCACAGTTAATGATGAAACTCCCATTTACCTCCATCATCAAAATTAAATGTTTAGCCATAAATTAGCCTTTTAATTATTCCTTATTATTCAGTCATTTCAGCCCCTTAATCATGAACTCTTTCCAGCCCCTTCCATGAACAGCTACTAACTTGATTAAGGTTATTGACAGGAACAGTCTATACACAATATTTCAGATGCAAAGTACTACCCAGAGAAACCCAAAGAAACCTGATCAAGGACAGGACACCTCTGTATAAACAGCTTTCAATCATGTTTTCTGTAGTGTCACACTACAAGCTATTGCTCAATCTAATTTACTGCTGATGTCTTTTGGTGTCCCTTGGCAGTACTGTGGCATCTAGATTTCTTTTTGTTTCTTATGTACCTTAGGGTTGGGTTTTTTTTTTTGACAGACCTATTATTACGTTTTTCCAAACTAAAGACACCAATTTATGGGATAGCTAAGGAGTTGCACACATGAGCACAGATCTCACCTTTCAACCTGAACTTCAAGCAAATGACACCACAGTATTCACATATGCTAATTAAAGTTTAATAAAATTTGTCATGATTCAGCCTTTCTGGGAATTTTTAAGGCTGGGCTAAATTGCATTTAGGACTACGTCATATGTTTACAAGGAAGGCAAATACCCGATTTAATTATTTTTATTCTCTTATTTTTTGCCGTGGTGTTACCACACGGTCTGCCCAGGGTTCAGATTATTTAGGTTAGAAATGCAAGACAGAATTACACCTGGAGGCTTAGGAGCCTGCTTAAGCTCTTTTTCCTCACTGGCACACATCCTGTTTTTCATGGTCTGACGGTGTTTTCTAATTCATGTCATACTTAATTTTATTAGCTGGTTTGAAAAGAAGTCAATCCTAATTTACTGGAGTTTTCCCCTTTTCATTTTTCATGGGTTGCCCACTGTCCTTCCTGTCCCATTCTTCAACATGTCAATGAACATGTCCTTATAGCAGTAAAAGCGGGACTGTTTTCATGTTAAGAACTTTTATCCCAAACATAAAGACTCATGGCTCCCTGAAATGGCAGTACCTTAACCATAAACAGTGAACCTACACAACAGGTTGCTGCAGCAAGTTAAGAATATCATATCTAATTGAAACCACAGGTGAAATATAGATCAGCAAAATGTAATTATCTGAACTGAAGCTCTTCCAGGACACCTGGGTTATCTCCTGCTCTTACAGAGGCTGGTGTGGGATCATTAGTGGCCACATATATTCAGAACCTCATTTTCCATCTCATCTGAAAGACATCACCTCCAGCAGTACGATAGCCAACACACATGCTGGGGCACAAATTGAGAGACAGTCTATTAACAGAAATGTTGACAGTTCCTCTCATAGCACCTTGCTGTTTGTTGGGTGCCTCTTCCAGCATGACCCTGATTATGTGGTTGCAGGTAAATAATTTATGTTCTGTATTGAATTTCTGGGCCTGTGCCTGCAGCAGCGTCAGACTGATCTCTTAGAATAGCCCCTCTTCCTTAAACCCATTCCCTTTGCTCAGTGAGTTCTCTGTCCAGCACTGAAGGAAAACAGGAATCTGATCATTACAAAGAACCTTGAATAAACTCCTGCCACATAAAGACATTTTATAAATTATTCAGCAGTCATAAAAATATAGCTAAAATTACATGGTCTTGCTAGAACATAATCAAGCATTTCAAAGCTGTCTTTAATCAGTAGCTAATCCATATTCCCACTCTTCCAGTATATTCCACATCCACTGGCAATCAAGTTGTTAAACAAAAATTAAGGCTAGAATTTTTCAGTCATCATAGCCCTGTGAATTCCTGATTTCAGGCTATGACTGTGCCAGTTACCCAGTTACCTGACAAATCATGCATTCCGCAGTGTGGTGTTTAGAGCTATTCAAGCTCTTAGTTATTTCCACTGATAGAGAAAGAAAAAGATTAAAACAAAAAAAAATAAAGTCCATGCAATCCCCAAGGCAGGTTGAAAGGATTGAATGAAGCACATATTTTTCCTTACACACTCCTGTGCTCCTTTGAATTTGATGCAGTTGTCAAACAATGTCACTTTGACACATGGTAGCACCAGATAATCAGATTACAATGAAAAACAATAAAAAGGAAATTGAGCTGGGTCATTCTTGGCCCACTCTGTCATTCACCCTGGGGATCTTTCAAAGGTACCTGATGACAGTGCAGCCAGAGGGCCATGTCCTTGAATAACTTAGCAGCTGCATCAAAGAAAAGTCAGCTCTGCTTTCCTTCCATTGCAGTATTTTCCTTGCAAATCTCATATCTGCTGCATATTTGTCCTTCTTTGACACTTACCTTTCGTTAGCCTTAAAGAGGAGGAAAACTATAGGTGTGAAAGTGCAAAACCCATTCTCATCGTGCGAAAGTGCAAGAGGGTTTCATTTGCCTTAATAACTGGGTATCAGTCTTTAGGTTATTGGACAAAATTTAAGATACCTTTGCTAAATCTGGACTGCATAAAGGGATCCATTTTTCTCTCAGCAGTACATAAAATTGCTACCTTATTGGATATGCAACCACGGTGGGGTATTTTGCATTTTTTCTTAAGAAGTGAAGTTGGGTTCTTTTTAAGGTGTCAGTTAAAACTCATTTCCAACCTGGAATTTTTCAAGTAGTTTTGCTTGGAGCACCACAGCTCCCACAGATAACAGGTCATTAAAACAACATTCAGCTATCTACACAAACCCCCACTCTGCTCCTACTTTCAGCTGCCTATGTAAAAGTCATCCTTATATCTTAGATTTTTACACAGTCAAGCACCTGACAGGTGTGTTGAAATGGCTGCTACCACACATGTCCAGAAAACCAGAATTATTTATCCCAGCATCATTGAGGCCGGGTCTCCAAGGTAATGTCCCTGCTGCAGAGTGGTTACTTCTGTCCCACACCAGAGTGCCTCAGCACACCCTGTTTAAACCTCAAGTTGAAATTGCCTAAAGCAATTTAGGATGATCCCTGAACTTCCAGTATAGTCAATAGCTTGTTAAAAAAGGCTAAAATTACAAAGGTCTGAATTATCTAGGATCACAGGACTGAAAGAAAAGACAAAAAAAAAAAAAAAAAAGAACATGTACTGTATTCCCCAGACAACACTGAATTGCTCTCTCATCTATGATCTTAAGGATTTCTTTTTCTAGTTTGAACTAGTTAAACCAACAGCGCTCTCACCAGCCTTATTATATTTCTTTAATGAAAAATGATATATATTTCTTTTCCATTCTCCCTGCCATCAATGTTTCCTCTTTTCTCTTTTGCCTTAGCCTTCATTGCAACTCTTCTTGTCACTTTAACATTCTTACTTCTAGATGATCTGTAAGGCATGACAGCTGTCCCACCACCTCGTCTCTTGCTTCTAAACATCTTTTATTCCATTCATATCGATGTTCACAGTTGATTCCATAACCATTGTCTCTGCTTTCTGATACAAGAGGTTGTTGACCATGACTCCATTAATAACACAAAATATGTCCCCACATAGGCATTTAATCCCTAGCTACGTCACCAGAAACTATATAAAACACAGATCGAAACTTCTGTATCTTGCTAATCATGTGACTGAATAAAGAGAAACTGAGTGGCTGTTTCATCAAAGCCTTACTTCCTAGTTTTAGAGATAAGCATATCTAATGTTTGTAGATGCTACAGCTAAGTGATAATTTTCAAAGGAAAATATTGCCTGGAAAGTAATTTTATTTCTCACTTCAATGCTTTAGTAAGATTTTTTCTTAAAATTTATATTTGGGTTTTTTGCTTATTTTTTCTAGATCCCTCTGGCAAGTACAGAGCTTATGTTTTACTGGCAAGGAACACTTCCAAGTCCCCACTGATTCCTACCTACTTCTAAAAGTTGTTACCGGCTAGGAGGGGGACTATCCAGAAGGTCATTGACAGGCTTGAGGAGTGGGCCCATGGAAAGCTCATGAAGTCCAACAAGGCCAAGTGCAAGGTCCTGCGTGCTGGTCAGGGCAATCTCCAATATCAATACACGGTGGGGGTGAATGGGTCAAGAAAAGCCCTGTGGAGAAGGACTTGGAATTACTGGTGGATGAAAAACTGAACATGAGCTGGCAATGTGCTTTTGCAGCCCAGTGAGCCAATCCTATCTTGGGCTGCACCAAAAGAAGCATGGCCAGCAGGTTGAGGGAGGTAATTCTGCCCCTCTACTCTGCTCTCGTGAGACTCTACCTGGAGTACAGCATCCATTTGTAGATTTCCAGAAGAGGGCTGTGAAAATTATCAGAGGACTAGAACACCTTTCCTATGAAGACAGGCTGAAACAGCTGGGGTTTTTCAGCGTGGAGAAGGTCCCGGGGAGACCATATTGCGACCTTTCAATATATGAAAAGGGCTTATCAGATAGATAGATGGAGAGAAACCTTTTATCAAGGACTGTAGTGACAGGACAAGGGGCACCAGTTTTAAACTGGAAGACGGTAGGTTTAGATTGGAGATACGGAAGACATTTTTTATAGTGAGGGTGATGAGGCAGTGGAACAAGTTGCCCAGTCACTGGAAGTTTTCAAGGTCAGGCTGCATGGGGCTTTGAGCAACCTGGGCTAGTGGAAGATGTTCCTACCCATGTGAAAGTGGTTGGACTAGGAGACCTTTAAAGGTTCCTTCCAACCCAAACCATTCTATGATTCTATGACTAGTCTCACTAACTAGTCTAAAGGCTTCTGCTGTTGACAAGTTTTATTCATTTTCATGTGTAGTCACCAAATGCACGGTACAACATTTTTCTGCTGTAGTGGCTGATTGTTCTCAGAATTTCTCCATCCCAACCCTAGTTACCAAACAGTTTGTGCAACTGTGTTTCTTCAGCCATTTTCCGCTGCCCACCCTAAAAACCTTTTACCTTCTCCAGTTATTTGCGCTTAACGTCCTATTATGTAGAGGAGGTTTGAATGCAATTCATTTTTTATTCCTATCCATCTGCAAGTAACATAATCCTTCTCAGTCATCCTTTAAGGTGTTTTTGCTTGCTGTTCACTACCACATGAACATCAGTCCTAGTACTTGCACACCTGAAAACAACTAGTGCTTTATGAGAATTGTTAGAATGAAAAAGGGAAGTAATTTCAAGTTTTCTAGTGCTTTAACATTTTATCTCCTTTCTTTCATAAATTGGTTCAGGAAAAGATCAAAATAAATTAATGCATAAATCTATTCACACAGATTCAAAAGGGAATTCAGGAAAGTTTGAAGTGAAATGAATCCCATGTGGCAGAATTATATGATGGCTGACCTGATAGATTCTAGTGCTTCCTAGGAAGCTTTCATGTTTTATTATGCAAATCTACAGGAACATGAATTGTTGACCAAATAGACTTTTGAAGCTGCTATCAACTCAATGAGTACTTAGGAACTCTTCACCATGCACATGATTGACAAAGTAGACAATAAGAGCTTCTTTGGAAGACTATTGTGTATTGTGCCAAGGGATCTTGGTGCTCATACATGCATAAGTTATATTTAATTTGTTTATAAATTCATATGCTATCTTTTCTTAGAAATTTGTTTTTCTTTTCAATAATCTAATAACTCAACCGTCTTCCATTTGTTTCTTGTAAACTGTCAATGGAAGAATGGCTTGATACAACACCATTTCAACAAAAACACTCTCAGAAATAATGACAACTCACTTTTTTTCACAGTAAAATCAAGAAGTTTTAAGGTATGTTCTCCAAAAGACCCGGAGATGGTTAGATGATAAGTGTTATACTTCAACATCACAAATTATCCAAGTATACACTCAAAGTATTCACCATGCTAAGTCAGAGGTGTCAAAGGCATTAATGCTTTCTCGTATAGCACCCTGAAATGTTTATGCTCATTTGCTCTTTGCTGCAACCAGTGTAGCATGTTGTGTTAAGAAGGCGGCCTTGCCATCAGACTGTGACTGTGCATCAAAGAACTGTCTGCTTCACTCTGGGCCAAATGGAAGGATGGAAGAGAGAAACCTTCCTCCTCTTCGTAAACGCTATAGAAGAAGCCTGGGTGGGGGAGGGTCTCTGGAAGGTAGAGTTTGGGAGAATTTAGTAAGGAGGAAGGTGGCATTATGAACAGAGATCTTGAGTTCTTGACAGGACGAGGCTTCAGATGGGCTAAAATGTAAAACATTCTTCCTAAGGCTGCAGAGGGAATCATTAAGATTTTATTGCAAGAGTTTGAGCCCCAGACAGCTGTTGGCTTGAGAAAAAGCCTGAAGAAAAGAACCCACTTTTCATCATTTGTGTATGGGCACAAATTGAAATACAAGAAACTGTTCAAGCGTATGAAAAAACTTTTTTTTTACATTGAGGGTGATCAACAATTGGAACAGATTTCCTGGCAAGTTTGTGGGGTCTCCATCCTTGGAGGCAAACAAAGCCTGACTGCACATGGGTCTGGACAACCTGGTCTAGCTGAGTGTGCTTTGAGCATGGGTTTGGACTGGATGATCTCCAGAGGTTCCCCCCATCCTCAACTATTCTGTGAGTCTGTGATCAGCACAAAAAACTGAGGCAAGATGTTTTCCCTTGAATATTAACCAGTCCCTGTCCTATTTTCTCTATGTCAAGGATTTGTGGCTAGTTTGTGTACCAGTAATACTTAGAGATTCGCAGCTCTCTTGGGTACAGTTATGCTAATTTATGAAGATCTTATACTATTATTTAGAATATTTTTGTTAAATTCTGCTTCAGCGTTATGCAGATCTGTTATAAAGACCTGCTTTCTCATTTTAAACATTTTTGTACTATGCAGCTGTAAATTCTAAGACTGTAATAGAAAACAGCAACAGATCTTTAAATGCATCAACATTATCTGGCACCTATAATTAGCTACCACAGGGAGCTAACAGCATTACCATTACTCTAATTAATAAACTATGTTTTCCTACCTAGGCCCACAATGTCCATTTGCTAATGCCAGTACTGCCAATCTGTGACGGCCACCCTAGTGTTCTTTCAATATCTATTGTAATAAGGCATTCCATTGAAGCCTGCTGTGATTGTTGACATGCATTATAATGCCAGCTTAATTACTGAACTACTGAAATGTACATGCTTATATGTGCTTCCAACTCTGAAGTGCTTCCTTTAGGTAACTGATAGCAACATAAGCCAAAGGTTTAATATGTACTACCAAGAGAAAAAGAGGAGGAAATTTTAAGTTTTAATTTCAGTCCCTTTCTAGGATTTGATGGGGTGATTTTTTACACTACGGACTCTCATTTTGGAGTAGATGAGACATTTTTTCAAGATAAATGAATACTTCACTTAAGAATTGCTGTCACAAGTCCCCTTCTTTCTCCTCCATTTCCACACTTCCACATTTTAATGATAGATATCAACTGGCAAATGCAGATAGGA
The DNA here is from genome assembly GCF_963921805.1 of Phalacrocorax carbo. Classification (NCBI taxonomy): domain Eukaryota; kingdom Metazoa; phylum Chordata; class Aves; order Suliformes; family Phalacrocoracidae; genus Phalacrocorax; species Phalacrocorax carbo. The sequence continues at coordinate 212,168,298 of NC_087513.1, read as the reverse complement.
AAGTCAGAAGTTACCTGTGGTTCATAATATTATCATTAATATGTTAGAAACAAAAAATACAAAAGCACTTTACAGGTAATGATGCAGTATTCACACATGTCCAGGAGTTCAACTTTGATCAAGATAATCAACCAAAGTCAAGAAAAATGGTTACTGTTCTGTGCAGCTCACATCTTTCTAGTAGTATCATGCCATTAATGTGCTATGGGGAGGTGCAGAGTGAATGATCATTCCAAAGAGGATGAGTACTTTGACTTATACGTTAACCCTGATGTATTTCTAATATTCTTTTGCCTCAGAAATATATTCCTCAGCAACTTCTTGTACGGATATATAACTTTCAGGCTGAAAGTATGTAGGCAGTAGAACGTAAAAAGGTGGAAAATATGATCTTTGCCTGAAAATAAAAGTTGAGAACTTAATCATGATGTAAATTAAGACCTTGCATGAAGGTGTATTAAATGAGCAAACTCCTTAATGGATGCACTACAACTGTCATCAACAAAGCTAACAAATACTATATGTTCTTCAACAAGATATTACAATCCAGGGTATGAAACAAAATCAAACACTGAAAAGAGTCTTGCTGAATGCCTGATGCTGTGGATTTGGCATAATAAAAAGAAGGGGGAAAAATGCAAGGGACCTTGCAGAGATTTTCTCTAAATCCTACTCCACATATTTTTGTTGTTTTATTTTGATGGAATAGTTATAATCTTTCCTTTTCTGTTCAGAAAATGAAAACTATGTGTGAAGTCCATTAAAGTTTTGACTGAGAGCTTAATAACTCTGTCAGTGATTTCTTTGTTTACTAGATCCTCTCAGATGCTTTCAACTTTAGCTGTTTTATCTTTTTTTCTCCACTTAGCCTCCTAACACAAGATAAAGAGAAATTTATCTTATTTAATCTAATCATTTTCAGTTATCTACTCATGAACAGTCCTTAATTGCAATTAGAGTAGCAGTCCCATAAAACTGTGAATGCTACTACTTATAAACTTTTTTTTTAAAAAAAAATTACACTATGACTATTTTGAAACTTACTCTTTCCTTTTGTGTTAGACAAACTGCAAAATTTGAGTGCAGTGTTAAGTGCTGGATCTCAAGCTGTATAAACTCTTGTTTGGTAAAGTAACTTGAAGAAATGTAATGGCAGACTGAACATAATTTCAGCCTCACATGGTTGCTATTAAATTGCCATTTGCTTTACTGGAAATTCTGATGAATCACATTAATGCTGAAGAACCACAAGCTAACATCCACCGGTTCACAATTATGCGTGGATAACTAAACCCAGAGGTTAAAAACACATACAAAACGACTTTTTTCACCTCTGAATGCTCAAATACTGAAAAGCATGTCAAGTATGTTTCTTAATAAGACATTAATAAAGCTGAATAGTGCAAAACATTAAAAAATTAGATCTGTTTTCTTTCTTCCAAATACTCTTTTATTCTCAGAAAAGAAACGGGACCCCAGGCAAACATTTCATTATAGGTTTTATAAAAACAAATACATCTTGATTACTTTGAAACAACCACCTAAGTCATGCGATACTGCAATTTATACCTTCAGAGAGTACCATCTGGTGTTAAAAATCCAATACTGCAAAGACTGACACCACTTTAATCTGGTTAAATGGCTTCAAGATTTGTGAGGTTTTTTTCTGATTAAACCTTTCTCTTTTTTTTTCTCGGCTACTGATGTTAACAACTTCCTTCTGTCTGTTTCATGAAGAAAGTAATATGTATGCACACAGTGTTGGCGTAAGAGCCTGGAAGAGTCTGATTAAAACCAGGAAGAGATATATCAACATAACTCTATTTCTAAAATGGTCAAGAATAGTTAGGGAGATCCTATTTCAAAGTTTTTAGGTTTTTCTAATGATCTAACAAGAATGGAAATTGTTACTTCAAATTATAGTTGTTACATTTTGTTGAACTTACTGTGGTTTTATTGGTTTTGGTTTCATTTGAGAACTCTCCCTGACATGACTTTGAAACATACTGAATTTCAAGTTTCTTTTTGTCTCTCTGTCTCTTGTCATTTTCTCTCAAATCACAATGATAACACACTGTGTGGGACATTACTTGTCAGACGTATATAAAATTATACATGTTCCTTTTCTGGGTTAAGTACAGATAGCCTGTCCACCTCGGTAAAGACTGGCGGTTAATGGCTTTGGCAGGGCAGATGACACGTCATGATTCCAAGCCCCTTGTCGTCCTGACATACTATAGCCCTCTTAGCTAAGCTTTTGTACAGGAGTGCTATGAACTCCATTGATTGGGAGCTTCCCAGGCTGCTTTGGCAGGTAGAAGTGATTATCATAATTTGGTTGTTCAGAGAGCGAACCCCACAACTCTGCAGACCTAACCTGGATGCTCTGCACTCACTTTGCTGGGAGGAATCACTCCTAGCAAAGAAATTACTGAAGGCTGCATTCAGACCATGCAGTGCAGGGTTGTGCTCACACACTTTCAAAAGATGATATTTTTTGTTTCTAAAATGGATCCATGTCATCAAGCTTGCTGAGTAGGACAGCTTGCTACATGCTATGCTCTCTGGCAGTGGCACCGCTGTAAGGTGTTTTTCTGCACCCTTCATTCAGTGGTACTAAAGGAAAGGGGTGACATCACTGCACGTCTATATAAATGTAATAATAATTACACCTATGGTCACAGTTCGGCAGTGAAGGACAGATTTCTGCTCAGGCACAAGTGTTCTATTGCTCTTTGAAAATAATATTATCAACCATTAAAATTGGTTTGTTGCTCTGTCCTGTCCACTCACAAGTTTTGAGACAAACCTTGCTCTTGTGCCTAACAGAGAACGTATTCAGGGATGACACTCATCTCACTGACTATGGGTGTTTGCCTACTGTTTTTCTTCTATTAGATAATGAGGACATCTAAGGCACCGTGCATATAAGTAAACTATATTTTTCTACTGAGGATGAAAAGTACCTAGGACTTCAGCTCAGGTTGAGATGTTTGCAACAGTAGCCTCTATATTTACTACCCGTGTTGACACTGAACCATTAGGCACCTGGTTTTTCTCCTGATTGTTACCTTCCAAGATGGGTATAACATGGTATTACTGTTTGTCAGTGTTATGTTCCTATTCTATTCTATTCCTGTCGATATGCACACTTATGAATGAATTTCAGCCTGTCAGCCTTGCAGAACACCCTGTGAAGAACACGAGTATTGCAAATAGGTATAGAAAGATGTTGGCATCATTTGTTCATTTATCTCAAAGCAATCAGACTGCACATGTACATACATACCAAATTAATAGGCAGCCTGCCACACATCAATCAAAACTTTAATATATTTTTCCCTCTCAGCCCTTCCACTCTCCCACAAATATGTTCCCTCCCTTAAATTAACTCATGGCACAGACACATCATGGAAATGCATTTAAAAGTGAACCTAGTGTTTGAAAATCTGTGTTGCACTGAAGTAATTTTACAGCATGCTAAGATTAGTGGTTTCTATTTCTTACGACCTGCTCAGCAAGAAATCCTTGTGCTGTGCAGTAAGGGCCAATGCTTGTTTGAAAGGCTGTTCAAGAGTATAACCGTGTCTTGTTTATGAATGTACTCCTGAATATTTTCTCTTTTGCACTTAGCTGAGAAAACAGTTATCCTTCCTTAAAGATATGTACTGAATAACCAAAGCTCCAGTTGTTGAACAGCTTTCTGCAGTTCTAAGAGCAGGACTGTGTTGCTGATCTACCTCCTACTTTCCCCTACTATTTCTTAGTACCATTCCCAGAAGAGAACTACTGCTCAAAGAATTATTGATCATGTCTGTTTCCTCTCTGTTTCACATGTCCCTGCTCAGTGGGAATTATTTTTTTTTCTGACCAAATGATGAGTCTAAGTTATTGCTCTTACACCTCGAAGTCAAGGATCCTCCTATTCACCACCCTAATAGTGATCTATTCCAAAAGAAAAGTACACAGATATGCATCATTCTGGCTGTAAATGATTTAAGTATAAGACTCTTGCTCTTCCTCATGGTCCTGCAGGAAAATTCTAGTGCTGGAGTGGTCTTGATTTTGCTGCAGATAATTTTGAAAGGCCGTTTGGCCATTTGACATAACATCAACCCAAGATTCAGGAGATATTCACCAGGATTTAGTTAATCAGCTGCAGATTTATACATCTGAGTTATCACCTCCTTATAGTCCCCAGGGAGAAATGGGAAACTCTGTGGTGAAATTAACCTTATCTCTCTAAAACAGACATTTTAAAATGTCTTCATTTACTGTGGAGTTCTACAAGAACAGGCAGCAGAGAGTAACTCAGATATAGTCATAACTTTGTAATATAAATCCCAAACCTACTGTATTTTCCTAGTTTTCCCTTTAGCAAATTGCTTGGCCCTGGTAATTCCCCTCCAAACTTTTTGCCCTGTAATTTGTAGCACCATTTTTGCTCAACGTGGGGTCATGCCTTGTGAAACAGTATAGGTTTTTGTTCATAATAACTATTTCTTTAATTTACTCTAACAATGATCCTGTGTTTCTTTACTTGGTTTTGCTGTTACAGGATACTTTGTTCTGGTGGTAGGTAAGTTTTGTGCATCCTCCTGGATCAAAAGTTTCTTTTGTAGTCAGATTCTCTTGCAAGGAGTTGTGTGTCTTGGCAGGTCTTCTTTGATTATTTTCTTCCTGTATCATTAATAGGGTACAGCTTCAGGCATGGTTAGTTCCCCAGGCCTTATTCTAAGACAAATGCCAAAATAATAATAGAGCAGCTTCTTATGTCACTTTTCCTCATCTCTATTAAAATGCCAAAACCATATGCTTCCCCCCCTTGCCTATCCCTCTTAATTTTTCTCTATTATTTACCTTATGACTAAATACTTAATTAATTCTGGGTACATTGTGTTTACACATTGTTTTGTTTCATGCTGCCGTCTGTCTCATTCTGCTGGGTGAAACGCTTGGGGACAGGAGCTTCTATCAGAATCCACTGTTTAGAAAAAGGTTGTGTTGTGTTGGTGAAATATACAGCTTGTAAAATATAGTATTCTACAGAAGTTATGCACATACCAGGAAAACAGAGGCATAGAGACTGCTTAGCAAAAAACAGAAGTTCATATTAGAATGTCTGTTGCAGGGAAGAGCAGAAAGCTGAAAAAAACCCCTAGGTCTCTTGCCTATATTTTAGGCCATTAACTGAAGTAAGATTTTTAAAGAGCATTGTAAATGTGACTGAACATGTTCAAGGTTCTAAATAACCCTCCTTTTCTTACTAACTTTTAGCCTTTAATAATTTTGTCAGGTTTTTCCATGGCATGACAACTGTTCCCCACTACCTTTTCAGATGTTTCTCCATTTCTATATTTGTTCATGATTGCACCGCTGACCTTTGAAAAGAGCTGGATTACAGGAGTGCATTGTTTATGTAAAGATGTACTGTCATTCAATTGTATGCATTTTTAGTTTGTTAGGAAACCATGTGTAATGAAATATGTGATGGATTAATGTTGGTGAGGATACAGTTTAAAGAATTCTATCCTTCTCTTTCATACCCAACCTCTTTCCCCTTAGAAAAATGCAAAGGAAAACCTTCGGTAGGATATCATTCTGTTGCCACTGAGAGGAGAGAAGTTTGAGTCAGGGCTGATTTCTTTACAGTCAGAAGTCCAGCTGCCTGGTCTGACCTTCTGAGCTACATATCATCAATGACCCATGCTCAGGTCTCCAGAAGGAAGCTTTGTTTGGGAGAAAGAGAGTGGGACTAAGCTTCGCAAAACCTAGGTTCCCTTCTTGCCACAGGAAAGTAGTGTAATCTCAGGGAAGATGCCTCTGTTCTCAAAATTTTTGCTTGCACACCATTTACACCGTAATCCTTTTAAGCAGGCAGTGTTCCTTTATAGCCTTTCCATCATGAATGTTTGGGTGGTACTTCTACTGGCAGTATGATAATTCAAATGACAACTGAAAAAAAGCACTTATATTTCAATTTTATTTTCTCTTTAAAATCTCAAAGCCTCAAGGGGCGGTTAACTATTGTTTTATTTGTTCTTTAGAGAGTGTTCAGACCGATAACTGCCATACTCACATGTCATTATAGAAAACTAACATGACAGTTAATTAGCTTTGTGATCCTTTCCCAAGCTTTTCATCATTTAAAGCTCTTTGTGTATTTTGTGTTTTGCACTTGGAGTCTGGAGGTATTTGCCTGAAGTTTTTGGGGAGTTAGAAGCTGAGGAAAAACTAAATTTGTAACCAAATGTCAGCAGGTTTATTCTTTTTTGTCATTGCTGTTTGAATGTAGCTGTAGGTAGGAGGAAAAAATCAAGGATGGGATAGAGTGTGCAGAAGGGTTAGCACAAGAGCAGCCTGGAACCGATGAGACTACTCATAGCCCTCTTGCTGTAATTAGGATAGAGTTGAACAAGGTGTTTCAAGGAAATTGGACAGAATCAGAACAAAATGTATGATTGTACCTTCCAAGGGAGAGAACTGAAACCTGTCTGTCCCATAGCCTGAGCAATTTTAAGTAGCACAAGAGTGTTCATATAAAGAAATACAGTGGGGCAGGGAAAAGAGAAAGGGCAGGTTCTGCTAAAGAATATCAGGATCAAGAGAAGTTGTCTGAAGCAAAGAGACAGTTGTTCAGAAATAGCAGATGGTATTTGTGGCTGAGTTACCACAGCAGAGAATAAAGTGCTGTCGGGGATTAGGAAATGTGTAAATCAGAACGGAAACAGGCAGCGCAAGGGACCAGAGATAACTGTGGCTTAAATCATGAATAGCTGAGGAGAAATCTTTCAGGGAGACCATTTTTGTAGGGCACTCACAGGCTGTCTGTACTGTTATATTAAACAAGACCGGGGCACAGACTTAAGCACTGATACGCTATTGCATCTACCCAGGGCTATCTTTATTTAAGGACTGAGAGGATAGGCAGCATATTCAGAGTAATGACTAATATTTTTAATGGTGATCTGGAAAAGAATTAGAAAATAATTTCAATCAGAATTTTCAAATATTCAGACCAGAAAGGACCAGTCATCTATGTGTACGAATTGGAATGGTCTGATTAACCAAATACCACTATTTCAATTTCTCTGAACTGAAGAAGGTCCTAGCACTCAGAAGAAGATACACAAGCTGTCTTTGCCAAAAAAGTAATTATGTTGTGGAAGGAAATGACTGGTATCTAAGAAACTAAGATGGTTTCCTTCCATACTGCTGTAACAATCAGGGCTAATGCATTTCTTGGAAATATGAACAGGATTTGACACAAAGATGTTTTGTTGCAGGGATCAGTAATACCAAAGGAAACTTTGCAACCAAGCTCATCAAACAAGTATTCTAATTTGATAAAAAACTCCTTTTTTTCCTTTACACACTGAGGTCAAAATATGGTTTTGCACAGCTACCTGGTGAATAATCGAAGTTAGGCTTACTCTACACACTGATTTCTATGGTAAACATCTCTCTGTCAAACATCAGGGGATTTTTCAGTAAAACATACCAGATTTAGTGTTGATATAATGCCCTGAGATGATGGGGAAGATGAGTTCATCGTGAAGAATTCTGTCACAGCAGTAGTCCTTGGTAAAATGACATGAGAAAATCAATGCATGGGAATAAATATGAACTGTTATCGAGTTGGAAAGCAATGTGTTTATGGATAGTAGTAGAACTCAGGACACAGAAGACGCGTACTCCTTTTTGCAGAAACAGCAGAATGGTTGTAACCTACCCAACCAAAAGAAAGCTGAAGCAAAAGGAGAGGCCAACAAAAAATTAAATCATGTCTCAGTTACCAGCAAACAAATTATGGCAAACTGCAGCTTGGATTTTGCACTCATGGTTGGGAGTTAATTATTTTTTTATGAACTGGGATCTTAGTCTGAGAGCAGATTTATACAATATTGAGGTTAAGAAAACTCAGGCATGAAAATCTAGTGAATACCATTGAAAACCTTGGCTTTAACTCCTTGGTGCCCTATTCATTCCCACCAGAGCTTTACAGCCCTTGGTAAATTCTTCATGAGTCTTATTTCCCTCCTGCACTAAGCAAAAGCAACACAACTACTAGCATCAAGCCCAGCACCTCAACATACCAGTGCAGGAAGAATACACTAGAGCAGAACTTAGGCTGCATTCGCAGAGTAGTTCTCAGAGGGGATTTCCCTGGTTATCCCCAATGTTGCAGAGAGGTGTGCAGCAATTCAAGCTGAACACAAGAAGCAGCACACAGGAGTCCTGACGCTCAGCTCCTCTGTGATTTCATTCATGAGATGAGTGGTGAGAAATCATTGTAAAAGTGTGTGCTCCGACTTTTCACATTGGAGTTGTTTGAAGCATAATTTTTTGTGCTGGAAAAACATGTTCAGTGAACGTGTTGCAGAGGCCATGTGCATTAGTGAACCTATGCAGTGGTGGTCAGTGAGGATTTCGCTTGCTATCCTCAAGCACATGGAGGTGGTCGTGTGGCAGCTTGGCTGAACATAAAAAGTGACATTACAAACTCTTTTATAAGGTTATGACTTTTTTTGTGTGTCTACATTTTCCAACACATGCTAGCAAGATGAGAACATTTAGTTCTTAGCTATCTTCATAATAGATAACCTATACCACTCTCTTTGTTGCTACTAGCTAAAGAACAGTAGCACTGATGCTGTACAGAATTGACAAAGTGCTGTTTTATGACTAATTATGAATGATGTCTGTAATCCTCCTAACTAATCACGTGAATCTGTAAACCATAAATAACATTAAGTCTTTTTCGGATACAGTGTTGTTTATAAAATACTATTGTATTTTCTTTCCTTCCAAACTTTGCTGGTTTGGGTCAGCTAGACTTTATCCTATATATGAGTATAGTTTCACTGCGTTTATTGGAATTCCATCAAATCCTGTCATCAGAGAATGTGGCTATGCATTTGGCTTTCTTTTAATCTGCCTAGGCAGTCTGGCTTTGATTGACTCCAGCTCATTTTGTGTAGGGCTCTGGCATTAGCACAGTTAAGCATTTTCAGTTTGCCCCCCTGAAACCCCTGGTTTCTCAAGCTTTAGTTATCTGACTCCTGGACTGTGATAGGCACAGTATTTTATGCTTAGCATCTCTACAAATGTTATGAACTCAATAGAGTGAGATCAAATAATTCAGTATTTAAACAGATTTCACTATTTAATTGCCTAATGAAGGCGTGGATTTACATTCATGATGGAACATGGTCTATAAATGCAGAATTACCTGTAAGCATAACAGATGATTGAAACCATTGGAGAAATATAAATGTGAAATTCTTTCTTCATAAGTTTAAGACCAGAAATCTTTGTGAGAAAAGAAAAAGGACTGGGATGAGATTATGCATTTCAAAAATCTTTAAAATAAGCTAGAATATGCTAATGGTATCAAAGAATATTTCACCCAATGAAGGTTGCTTCCATGCAGCAAACAGACACACAAGGGTGTCTTTGTATCAATTCCACCAGATTATTTAACAGTTTCTACACAAAGTGAAAACATATCCCAAGATAAACCAAACCACTCTCTACTTTTCTGTGGTCTCCTTGGAATCACATCAAAGCAAAATTTTCTTTTGCCACCCTTTGGATAAAAGCAACAAAGTTGTTTCTTTTTTTTTAACTGCATACAATCTGTTCCTTTTAAATGACCCTTTTTTGGAAACACAAGTTTTATTAAATAAGTTGGAAGTTAATTGTAATCATTATAATCTCCTTATATTCTTAATAATTTAATTTATGTTTGTGCATGCAGCTGTTGGGATTGACTGAAAAAGTACAAACCCACATGGCCCTACACAGCATTCTCTTGATTAAGAACTGATGTCTTCTAAAGTAACAATAATGTATGAAGCAGGGGGCATCTATGGAGAAAAGGCCATATGCCTGAGATGCAGGCAATGCTCAGAAGACACCAGAAAGGTTTCTAAAGTAATGAAGGAACAGCTTTATTGGCAAGTAATTACTTAAGAGAGATGAAAACAAATTCATGCTACTGAAGCAAGTCAGTCACTCGTGTGACTAAGTAGGTGTAGCAGACGTGCTATCTTTGCTTATGCTTTTTAGCAGGAAGGAAAAAAAATGTCCTTTACACAGTGACAAGTCACTTATCACAGAAAAGATTAAAGAAAAACTAGCAAGCAGCATATGCAGTGTAATTAGGAAAAGTTCACGTTGTACAGACAGTAAGGCAAATTCTACCCTTAGTGGCAGCCACGAAACTCCTCTGGAGGGTAGCCAACAGTAAATTTTTAATGCCTCCAACCTGTACCTCCTGTCTCAGTCTGCAGTACTGCTTAGTCATGTTAACATTTCCCAAAAGATTTTTTTGTCTTTTAAACAAAAGTATTCTTGGACCCTGGTTTCTGGACTGTGCTTTCTACTGTCTCCTTGTTATCCAACATCCTGCCTTCTATTGGCAAGCTCTCCTGATTTCTCTGCCTTTTCACCCCCTTATGAGACATAAACAATAAATTCACATTAATTACAATGAGTTTAACAGTATTTCCTTAAATATATCAAGGCCTAATCGCTACTGAAATAAAAGTGAGTCAAGTAACTGATGGCCTTAAAGAACTGTGGGCTCTCTTACACAGGGAAGATCTGGATCAAAACACTTCCTTGACTCTTTCTGTCTTCCCTCAGTTAGTTTAAAGCCCTTAATATTCTGGATCAGATTTTCTCCTAAAGCAAATTGATGGGATCTCCTACAGTCATCCTGAGTCACGTCCTTGCAGGACATTTGTGTTCTTTGTGACTCTAGTGTCACTTTTACATTGCTTATGATTGTGAAAATGGGATGGTCAAACAGTCAATAAAAATCATAGTCTGTAAGACACTGAAAATCACTTTACATGTCTATGTACTTCCTTAGGAACATAAAATAATCCCAGCTGAGGTCACAGGGGAAAGGGAGAGGCAAAGCAAAGCAGTAAAATTAGGTGTTCCTCATTGCCTGGCCAGACTAGCTCAAAACGGTGTTTCTTCACTTGTGTGCCAGGCTTGCTAGCTCTTCCTTCTTCCTAGGTAACCTTTCAATTTTTATCACTAGTCCTCAGGACTTATCCCTTGCTCAAAGACTTTGTTTTCTGAAATAATGTCCACAGGTGCACTAGCATTGACTTCTTATAACACAGGTTCAAACACCATTTTGGCTAAATCTCTTCAACTTCCATTTTTTTGTTCTTGACAGCTTGACAGTCTGTCAAAGAGTTCCTCCCCCATTTCCACTGTTTCTGTAACTCCACCAAGCTCTTTCTTTCAACACACATACAGTTCTGGTGTCATTTGTGATACCTCTCTCTTCTCCTGATGCTGTCATTGCCTCTTTGTGTTTCTCTCCCCTCCTGCTTTTATATAATCTCCAAAATGCATATATTCCAACTGTTAATCCTTGAGCATTTTCAGCCATGAAATCTGTGATAGAATTGTGAGATCTGACAACATCATGTACCTATAGATTAATGCTAGAAACTTGACCTGGTTCAGCATGTCTTTCAGCCTGAAATTTCTCTCTTATCAATCATGTCCTCTTTCAATATTTACTGCTAAAAATACTTTCGCTTGTAATTGTCAAAGTGCACTGTAAATGTGTGACAGGCCTCCACATGTGAACCTAAAGTCAATATGAAGAACCAAAGGATGGGAAGGGAAGGTAACTACATACACCATGAGAGTGAGTGTTGATAAGCAGCCATCAAATTACTTCTGCTTGGCAGGAAGGGTACTACAAGATGATACTTAAAGTGCTCCATTAACATGACCATACACAATTCCACTTCCTACTGCATTCTTCAGTCTCCTTCCCTTCCTTATATCATAATACCAATTGTGGGTTCAGATGCCTAGTAATACTTAACTCACATTAAAATCACAAATCTCTGAAAATCTCAATGGAAAATTCCTAAATTTCTGCCCACTGGCAGACTTCACCCAGTCCCATCCACAGCAGAGCTTTGAAGATTGCCCAGACAGCAGATAGATTTGCCAAGGGAAGCCCTTCAAGTGTGGGTTATTATTTTATTGTTTTGAATGAGCATATTCTCTTAAGGTTTTCTATAGAACTCCACAAAACCATAACAATATGTGTTCTTTTTATGATTCTTGAGTTAATTAAACATTTCCAGCTCAACGAATGGATTCTGTATAATGTCTCTAGACAATAGAGCTCCGCATCCTTAATTGCTGTGCCATAGGTCAAGCAGATGATAATGTATATGCTCTAGTGGAAATAAGTAGTTTACTCCTTGTTCTAAGCATTCAGCTCCTCTTGATATACAAGTCTAAAAATCTCCACAGTACTAAAAGAATATAATTAGATAATTGTTATATTCAAAACTATTTGCCTCAGATTAAATAAAATCCTAAATAACTTCAGTTTCTACCCCTGCTAATTAGCAAATTTTTTGTGTGTTTCATTTAAACATAATGCTAGGACCAATTCAGTACTTTCACCTCTGGGACTCCATTTGTTATGTACTGGTTCCTTAGAGACCTAAAGCAATTAAAATTAAATTGAATTTATAGCTTAATCCTTCCCTGAGAACTACAGGACAAAAATTATTACAGCTTTCCAGAGGTTTTCTTTTTTTAGAACAATCCTGTTCACTGACTCAAACAAAACTCTGCCTATTTGCACCAGCATTAAATTCACTCTCTCAGCCTCATTAAGTAATTATTTTTCTTTCTTATTGTCAACTTTGCACAAATCAACCTACCAATACTTCATGTTTAAACACTGACTTTGAAGAGTACAATAAAGATTATTATATTACATGTATGTACATTAATTCTATTCATGTTTTAAGTGCACCTTACCATAATCAGTCATGGCTGCCTGGAGATTAGAGTATCTGCACTAAATTTCTAGATTTTAAAATAGGCTAATTTTTTTTCTCTGACAATTTGTGGTAGATGAATGTACAAAAAGGATAAGATTCACATGAAATACAATGTTGTCAGGCATCTTGGTGTCCCTTTACAACCAATGCAGAATAGCTAAGCAAATTAAGACACAGTTTATCTGGCCTAATTTAGATGCCAACATCAGAGTGAGATGAATCATGACCTAGCAGAAATGGATGCTTCACAGCCTGGTATCTCCAGATCTTCTGGTTATGTTTGCATTTGGCAAAATGAATGCAATTCATAAACTTTCAAACTGCAGCACATGGAACTGGAAAGGCTATTTTTCTTCTTGTTCTAAATGCAGCTTTCATCTAAGAAGCACGTAAAATCAAGGGATGTTGGATGCCCCCATTACACAGTCTCTTGGGCAGAATTGAAGTAAAGGTGTACTTATGTGTGGCCGCCCCACTCTAAGAGGTTCCTACTCTCTTTTAATAGACTAATTTGTGAATGTAGTAATTAGTAATAGACTAATATATGAATGAAGGTGCTAAAAAATGCTTTAATAAATGCTCTAATAAAAGTTACAGAAAAGGTTATACTGTTTGAGGTGTTACCTATCCTTCAGAGGGAATTATTGAAATCATGTTGAAATACAGGGAAAAGATGGGAGTTGATCACACTGAATTATATATGAAAAGTTAAGTAACGCAGGGAAATGATACAGAATATGAATAATATCTCTGAAAAAGTCCATAATGAATCCTGTGATAAAGAATAAAATGTCCATCTTTTAACCATAACGGGAGCAAAACTGATCCTAGCAATGGCTTACCTTCATTACATTCATTGCGGGGGGTAAGACAATAAGAAGGTAAAAACATTCTTTTCATTGTGTGTTTGACACTTCATGTATTCAACGGGAGGGTGGAGAAGGACTTAATGCAAGGTGAATAATTTAATTTTGTTCCACTGTTAGCTAAAGAAAACTCTAAAATACTAATGTTATATGCTGTAAAACTGGCTTTACAGATAGCTAGAAACCAGTAATTTTTTTTTTCAAGAATTTGGAACTGTAACAGTAATCTATTGAGGTGAATTGAAAGAAAAGCGACTTTCTATATATTTTTAAAAGATCAAGTAGGATGATTTTAGCAATTACAGGCTGACTAGTCTAAAATGCTTTCTAAAAAAAGAAGTCACTGGAACAGAAATCTTGTCTAGTCAATGTCAGTCTGCACGATATGCTAGAAAATAAGTCATCAAGCAAACTTCCCAGGGCTTTTGGAAACATGACTGATAAAGATAATTTTAGAGATCTATTTAGATTTCTCTGCTATAAGGATATAAGTAACATATCCTTTGGCATGATGACAATGCCATTAAGCAGATAAAAACAAATAGAAGGCTACTTAAGAGACCATTAGTGATTAATGAGGAGGACACTGATTAGATGTGTTCCTGTGTATGAGCAGGCAGAACATAGCATAGGCTGTGACCATGATAACATGCGTGAATTTAATTCTTCACACAAAGCTTCACCTACTTCACTATGCACAAATATAGAGAGTATCTACACTAAAATCATAGGGTGTGTTCTCTGAACACTGCGTGGACCTCATGAGAATTTTAAAACACAAATCTTAATTAGCTTATAAATGAACATTATTTTTAACAAGGTCTTTAAAGAACTGTTTTCCTGTGTCAGACAATTTTGTCCTCAACTCTTTTAGACCAGCCTGATGAAGCAAAGAATCATAAACATGATCTCTGAGGATATCTTTTTAAAATAATTTAGTCAGATTAAGGTTTTTTTCCACTTCCATTCTACTACTGAATTTCTCCTTTGACAGATGTTAAAATTTAGTTCCTTTCAACAAAACTCAGGGAGGCAGCTTTCTCTGAAAATATCTTCCCTCCCCCCATTATTCTCAATGTATCCAGGGGCAATAAAGGTGGCTTCTTTCTTGATTTAAGCCACTTTGGCATTTTCCTCTGCTGCTTAAAATCAGCAGTCTCCATGTTCTCTAAAGCAGGGTGATTTCATTCCTGCTGGTTGTATTTGAAATTAAAAGATAGCTTTTCTAGAAACTGTTTCTTTTCATGTTCCCAGTCAGAATAATGGATAATAGCTGCTGTTTCTACCAGACCAAAGCCTCAAAAGCCACTTATGCTTGCTTTCTGTATGTATAAATAACAACACTCAATTTAAAGAAGGTCCTGTGTGAGCTTTTTACTAGTCACCAAATATAATGTTAATGCTCTTGAAGTACTAGAAAGTTGTACTCCTTGGAAAAAAAAAATGCAACTAATGGATTCCTTTCCCACAAAATAGTCACAAGTATTTATATCAAAACAGCAGATAATTTAAGTGCTGGAGCACCTGCTTTTTTTTTTTCTACCTGTGTCTTCCTCATGTCTCTCCCTTGTGACTGTTTTCCTCTCCACAATTCAGTTGTCTTTCCAAATCTTTATGTAGATTCTGACACAGTTAATGTGGTGGCTGGTTAATGCTATGAAAACAGGAGTTCTGTTTGCTGTGTGGTCACTTTTTTCCTGATATACAAACTTTTTCCATGCTTTGTGCAGTTGCAATCGTCCTTGAACAACTTTAATTATTTCAAGGCTTCAAGGTTAAAATCAAGGGTCTGCATAAATCTCCTTGGCCATAAATCTCACATGGTCAGGCCAGGCCAGTTTCTGTAGACAATATCTTGTCAAGTGTTACATACCAAACATGTCATTATTCCAGCTTCAAACAGTTACCCAGATGAATGATTACTACTTTTGTGTTGTCACCTGGTTGTCTACCTTGTATGTTGAGACAGTGTAAGAGTTGTCCCACGAGACACCTCAAAGCATGTACATGTACATGTGCTGTCACAGTGTCCTTTACTGGAAATTCTTTGACTTCATCAGAGAAAATGGGTAGATTTCTGCTGGCCTCCAAGAAAAGGGAAATTAATTTTTACAAATTATTTTTCCAGTTGCTTTCAGGTGTGCTTCCTTTCGCACTAGATCTTACTTCCATCTAGATGAATGATGCTATGCAAGCTAAGTTCTTTTTTCTGTGTCAGGGTGCTCCAAGGGCTGGCAGGGCATGGATCTCACCAGCCAGGGCCCATCCCAGACTCCAGCAAGTAAGTAGGGTAGGTATGGAGATGCTACCAGGTCCAAACAATAGCCCAGGCAAGTTCATGCTGATGAAGCAGGTCCAACATCAGGCCATGAAGTCAATCCACAGGTCAGAGTCCAGATCAGCTGGGTAAATGACCAGGCATGGGCATGGCTGTGAGGGGTCTGGACACAGGTATACCTACAACACGCTTCTGGCAGGGACTGGCAGAGAGGATATGGGGCTTCTGGGACCCCAAGGTGTGTGGGTGGAGGCCCCCAGTAAAGCTGATCAGGGCCAGTAAGGGCTATTAGTACTCATTAGTGGACATAATCTGGGTGATGAACCCTTTACCTATAAATTACTGACTACTTCCTTACTGATTTCTCTGAATGATGGAATTTTTCAAATGACAAATTTTCTGAAACTATCCAGCATTCATAGTGAGAAGGAAAGCCTTTAACAGAAGCATCAAGCCTTACCACCAACACATTTGGGCCCAATGTACTGGGCTTGTTTAACCTGGAGGAGATAGGGTCAGGAGGAACCTAATAGCAACCACCCAGTACCAAAGAGAAGGTTACTGAAAAAGCAAAGCTAGCCTCTGCACTAAGTTGCAGAAGAGAAGCAACAGTCCTAAATTAAAATGGTGAGGTATAGTGGGGTATAAGGAAAGAAATTTTTACTGTAAGGATAATTAAGGGCTGGAATTGGTGCCTAGAGAAGTTGTGTAATCTCCATCCTTGGATATTTCAAGTTCCAACCAGACAAAGCTTTGCGCATCCTGGTCTAGACAACCCTTCTTTAAGCAGGGGGCTTGACTAGAGGTGCCTTCAGATCCGATTCCATGATCCTACACCATTCACATGGATAAATGTTATTGTTTCTCTTCTCTAGATGCATAAAATTAACTACTCTGAAATGGCTTTATCTCCACATTTCTCTGGTCCCTTGCCGTTACCCATAATCTCATACTCTTTAGATACCACATCTGCTCCATATTAAATATAGGATAGTTCAAGGAAAATAAAAGAAAGTGTACCTGGATTCAGGAGAAAGTGGGAACTACTAGTAGGAAGACAACTGTGTTTAACATAGATATTTATATTTATAAGTTTCCCTAGCAAACAAGTAAAGAAAATGAGGGTTTATGAGGAAACCAACAGCAAATTCCTCTAGAATCAGACCTTACTGAATAGAATAGTAAGGCTCTGTTCCTAGTGGGGTAATGTTTTTGTTTAACAGATCTTAATCAGAACTGAACCCCACAGCCATCACTAACTAAATATTTTGGAGTGTTTTCACTTTGTTGTATGTGAAGTACCACTACCTGGGATGTCATGAACATGGAGTGTTCACAACATTGTCTCAAAAAAGTTGCAAATGGCCCATTTTGATGTTACGGACAGAGCAGACAAGTGCCAAGAAGAACAAAATGATCGTTTTTATTATATATTTTCTTGGCCATTACACAACCTATTTATTAATTATGATTCATTTAAACTATGACTAAAAGAAGTATCTGATCCAAATCATCATATACTGCACAATCCTGATTTGTGAACGGAGAGATTAGGTGATGGGAGATGCTGTGAATACAGGTAGGGGGCCCTGTCTTTGTCTTTTGGATTTCTTTCTAGTTATTATTCTATAATCTAGGCTGCAAAATCTTTGCTGTAAAGGCAAAATTGCATACCAAGTCCAAATATCTCTCTTTCCCCCTCTTACTTCTCTCTGTCCCTCACAATCTGTTAATCTGTTCTGGTTTATTTACATTGCAAATCATTTAGAAAACGAAAACAGCAAGGAGAATAAGCAATCTTTGCCTGGAGGGCTTGACAATGTTCCTATGAGTGATGCATGAGCAGGCAGGAGGCTTCTGAAGAGTGGATGGCATATCAAAGATTTCTTTTCTCTCCAGTAAGATAGAACTCATTATCAAAAGAGACATGAAAAGAGGACCGCTTCCCATTTGTGCTGTTAGGCAGATGAATCCAACCAGTTATCTTACTAATTCTTCAAGATTAAAGGGAAATATAATAATATAAAAAGATGATAATGTGTATTCTTTCATGAAGAACTGATTATGTGAGTATAGCACGTTTTACAAAGACTTTCATGGACGACTGTTTGTTTAGGTCACTGTACAATTTCCCAAGAATAAGAAGTGGAAAAGTAACATACACAAGAACTTAACAATAACTTTGTGTTAGACCTATGCTTGAATATCTTAAAAAAACATGTTTGATAAATCAATGGTTTAAGAGTGAAATCATCATTGAGGTGGATATAGAATCACAGAATCATTAAGGTTGGAAAAGAACTCTGGGATCAAGTCCAACCATCAAACCAACACCCCCAGGCCTCCTAAACCATGCCTCCAAGTGCCACATCTACACGTGTTTTGACCACCTCCAGGATGGTGACTCCCCCACCTCTCTGGGCAGCCTGTTCCAATGCCTGACCACTCTTGCAGTGAAGACATTTTTCCTAATATCCAATCCATATGTGTCATTATATATTATTATATTATATATACAATACCATTGTTTTATAAATATATATTTATATATATATAATTTTATTATATAAATTTTATTATTTATTATTATGTATTATTACTTTGTGGTCTTTACATAAAATTATAGAATTTTGTATTTTGAAAAGTACTAGCAACAAGCAGGTTTGAGTTTTGTATGATCATAACCCACAGTTCCATAAATTTCCATGGAAATATTGTAATGGAATTTGTGCCATTTTGTGCCATGTACTTTAGAATAAATGTCAGCTTTTTCTAATTTCTGATGCCATAATTTCTGAAAGATGTATCACTATGAAATGACACAGTGTAAAGTCCAGCAGACACCTTTCCCTTTTCTCCTGCTATACTTCTCCTTTTGACTTACATTTGACAGTTTGCAGAGTAACGTACAGTTCTTATGACATGTTTTACAGCGTTTTTTAAATATGCAGAATCAGGCCATTTACATATTTAAGCATAAGTCTATGCTTTTTTTCGAGTCAATCAGCTTAGCAATGAAAACAGGAATTAATGAAGTTTTCTGGTTCTCTCACTAAGCTCACCAAGGCTTTTGCCATGCTATGACTACCGTTTGTGCTATGCCTACCAACACTGGGAATTTCAGGTAGTCCCAATGAATTATGGAAGTCAACCAGATCCTGCTTAGCCTCTAACATCAGTCAAGAAGTTTTAGCCAAAAAAATGCAACTGCACACAGAGCTCTATAAAAAAGAATTGCTTTCTTCTTTAAAATAATTTATAAAATTCCCCAAAAGTGTTTCCTATCCAGAAGTGGGATATACTGCTGCTGCCTAGGTCTGTTTCCTTCCCACCTTACTCAGTATCGCTTAACACAGAAACACTTGGTAAGTCATGAATTGTTTCATGTCTTTGTTTGAATTCTGCAGATGTCATATATATATATATATACACTTATTTTTATTTTGCTAGTCAAGACAGTGGAACTCATACAATTTGTCTAGGCATTTCAATTAAAAACATCTAATATGTTGTAAGCACTACCATTTATCTGACTAAGTGAGGATATGAAAGGAAAGCAGGCAAATTTTATCATTTTGATTGTCTTTGATAGATTTGCACAACTGAGAAAAAATTATTTCAATTTATTTTATTAACAACTGAGTAATAATCAGTAATTTCTAGTAAGGTTGGGCATGTTCTTGGATTATTTCCTTCTTCTTTAAACCTCTAACCCCTGGAAGCCCTCAAAGACTGGTATAAAATCACCATTTATTGCTTTCCTGGTCCAAGTATAGCACACACAGCAAAAACATCACCTCTGCTTTTTATATTACATACTATACACTTCAGTGGAATGTAGCACTGTGTTTTGGCCGATGCTATATTTGGAATGAATATAAATTTATATTCAGTGAAAGTCTTCTCTTTTTTGGTATTGAAAACATGAATAAAAGAGTAAACGCCAGAAGCTGTGACTTTCAAAAGAGCCAGGAACTGGCCTAGTCTGTTCATTTCGGTGTCAGCAGGCTGTTTCTTATTAATTTAAACAAACGGCGAATTAAATCAGTGGTGACTGCTCCCCCCAAAAAGCAATGCAGTGTCTTCTCAATCCAGTGTCCTTTTTTTTTTTTTTTGTATATATTTTTGGCCAAGGAACAAAAATCTATGGTACATTTTGGACTCTACATATCACATTTCACATATGAAGCACAGTCTACTGGTCAGTTTGCCACCTTCTGTTTTCCAATCAAAATATGTACTTCTAAATTTTGAAAAAAAAACCCAAACCTATTTACAATTAGAGACAATAGATTGAAGATATTTTATAGGGTTTGTTGTGAAAAGGAATAATGAAACATAAAGAAATATTGCATGCAGTATATGTATTTGCCAGCAGGCATGCAGTCTTGTATTAAACTCTCCAAATACATTTTATGTAGGTGGCAATACAATGGAGAAGACTTGATGAAAAGGAACTTTCACTGAGAAGTGGGAGGTGGAACCTCTGATCTAATCCATTGAACAAAACAAAGTATTTTTTCCAAATCAGATATCTAAGTTCTGATACCACAGGTAAAGTTCTCCTAAACTTGTTTTAAAAATAACACCCATTTTCTTTGTCTGACAGCAAAAATTCTATGGATTTATAAGCCAGAGGTGTTATTAAAACAGTGATGTTATTTCTTTTTTATTATTTTAAGTTAATAATCTCACAAGTCTTCTGGAGGTTTCATGAAATACAGAGCTTTTGTGTCACTGTTTTGTTTTGTTTTGTTGATTGTTTGGGTTTTAATGCATAGTGTTTTCTACTTTGCAGAATTCAGATGACTACAGCTGTATTTCCCAGTTATGAGGTAGCTTCTAATCTACCACACTTCTTTTCTCCTGTTTCGTAATAGCTGTGGTAACATTTTTCTTCCCTTTCTGTTGTTTTGAAATCTACAGATGCTGATGTACTGTATAGAAAGTGAATGTTTTTGCAGAGTAAACACCTGCATAACAAGGCAATGTACTTCCTCTCAGTTTTTCTTATGGTCAGATGTTTGGTAACGTTCCACTCATTGTCTAAAGAAGTCTTTATGTTTTCCCATTCAACAGCTTGGAGACTTTGCTGCAATTCATCTGTCTGTACAGATAGGTATGTAACAGGCCACAAAGCTTCTGAAAGTGCCAACCTGAGGTTCTCTCAGCATTTCCCACATAGTAGTAAATATAGCTTAATTTGTAGCATGCTATGGAAACATCTAAAAAAAAATTTTTAAATTCCAGAAGAGTAAGAATAGTGACAGAATTTCTGTACTCCAGCAGTTCTCAGTAGGGGAATCCCTCTCTTGTGTATTTGTGTGTAGCTATTCAGAAGTTGTTCTATATTAAATCATAAGGTGCCATAAGAAACCTAAGGCCAAATATTCAGAAATTTTACACTTCTGTTAAATTTAAGAATATGCGAGAAAGACGCATCAGCTCTGCCATCTGATCTTCTTTTTAGCTCAGAAAATGAGTCATATTTTTGGAAATCTTACCTTAAATAATTTCTCAATTTTAACTCCCCCACCAAAACACCATTAAAGCCATTGTTATAGGCAAAGTCAACTGCAAGCACGTGTTGATTATTTTCAAAAGTACACTGCTTAAACTGTCAAGACTTTTCTCTGCCACATTTTTAGACTACATTTCTTGCCTTATCTGACAATACTGATATCAAAGTCTTATGACAGATCTAGTGTATTTTTAGTTCCTGCTAATGGAAATGAAATACAGATTTTCCAGGGAAGAGGATGATGCACAATATATTTAATTAAATATATAAACTCTTGAGTTAAATGAAACACTATTGGCTGGTTTGTTAACAGACCTGAACAGGAATGTGTGGTGCACTCAATAGACAGACAGTAATATAAGTTTTTGCCATGTAAATTAGCAGTAGCATAAAACTTCTACTGCTTTGCAATAAAGAGAAGAGGGAATCTTTTACTGTGGAAATTTCATAAGCATTATGCTTCAGTTTCTTCATCAACAATTCTGTGGCATGGAGCTAAAGGAAAATGTCAGGAAGGAGGCAGGTACCTCAAGCATCTTGCCTATATAGAAAGGATCATAATATTCTTTATGAAAAGCTAATTTGTGGAATGTTGTTTTTGAGTCAAGCATTAATCATAAAAATATCAACAGAAATGTCAGAACCTGTGGGTAACAACTGGAAAAAAGAACAAAATCTACCAAAACCCCAGATTTTTTCTGGGTCAAGAGTGTTTTCATCTGCTACACCTAATCAAAACAATCTCACACACATCAATGTCATCAATGTCATCAATTGTCATCAATGGACAATAGAGTGAACCGAGCTCACTGGGTCATCAGCCCATTGGGGAGTTCCTGCGAGTGGCCACTACGAGCCCGGCCAGAAATTGGAAGAGTGTTTAACTACATTTTTAGATATCAAGCTGAACTTGCAAAATAAGTTGCTAAAGAATAAAGGCAGCTTTTGAAGCATGATGTAAAAATATAACATCTGTTGTACTGAGATGTTTAATTTTCAGATCCTGCTATAGTTTCATGGTTTGTTGTTAGGTTTTTTTGGGAGCAATGTTGTCTTCACCATGAGGTTTCAAGAGCAGCAAACCTTCTGGTTTTTAGCTACTAATCTAGTTGAAATGTCAGAATCCATATTATAGAATGTATTTGCAAAGCAGTTACACAACACTAGGGAACCTGCTGTAGTTGACACTGCTTTGAGCAGGAGGGCTGAACTAGATGATCTCCAGCAGTCCCCTCCAAACTCAGCTGTGCTGTGATTCTGTGGTTTAACCTGTTTGGCTTGATGACAGGCTTTTAAACATACATTTTAGAATGGAAAACATGAATTTTACAATTATTTCACTCATACTAATTCAGAAATCTTCCTAAATATATGAGAATATTAGATATTCATACCTCCAGACTTTTCATATAGATGGAGAACTGATATAGAATATTATGTAATTCTCAAGATTTTGTAATGGTGTGAGAGCTGAAGGCAAAGATATGAATGCCATTTACTCACAATTCAATTCACCAAGATCACCACAGCTATATTAAAAGTTTTTATTTGGATCTGTTGAACACAGAAAGGAATGGTGTATATTGGCATATTTTACAGATAGTTTCATAGGTAATCTGAAGGCAGAAAAGGAACATATATACCCCTTACCTTTGTATTTCCATGCTTTTAAGATTGTGGTGAAAGTTAATTTTGTTTAAAAAATGTATCACAGTCAGGATTTTTAAAAAAGGAGGGGTGATAGATCCAACAGTAGGGTTTTTTAATAATCAACAGCTTAGACACATTCACAGCTTGATTTTCTTCCTTTTCTCTCCATATGCCTAAAGAAGAATTTAAAAGACTGATTAAATATCTATTTTTTTAAATGAAGAAACTTCTTAGTATAATATTATTATGGAGCAGTTTTCAGAAATTAGTATAAGGTGGTGGAAAGAGTGAAAAGTACAACATTCCACAAACTTAAAAGGTCATTGAGTATTTTTATCAGGTGTTGACCATGTTTTCGTCTATTTAGGTTCCACTTTTGTAGCTCATAATCCTGTAAAGGCACTCTACCTTGAAAAAAAGTTGTCTGAAAACCTGCACAAAACCAGACATACAGTAAAGAGGAGGGAGGAAACAGCAAAAGAGGGTTACTGAGAGAAGTGAGCAATCTATAGGGAGTTAGTAGTAGAAAAGGTGTGGGAATTGAGTGTAGGGTATACAATTTTCCTTTGGGTGTAGCTCATGCTTCTGCTACACCTCATTTTTGTTTTGTTTTTAAAGTTGACCTGTGGGGTAGATGCATGGAAATATAGTATCTATAGTAACATTTCACAGAGACTCACTAACCACACACAGAGATTCTGCATCATGATTATGGAGTTAGTGACAACCATCTGTTTCAGGTTCCTTCAAAAATGAAAAAGAAAATAAATAAACAAAAAGGGTATGTTGAGAAAAGGTGTGAGAGTCACAAATATCATCTGTGGCAGTTTCTGCTTTGGAAAAATATGTGCTGGTTGATTAGAGGTTTCTGTATAATATGGGATGGTAAGCAGTTATTAATATGTTTATGTTTAGAATTTCAGAACAAAAATCATATGTTAAAATGGATTGTTTAGAGTGTTACACACTACACACTTCTGATTTTTAATCCCTCTAATGGCATTTATCTTCTGTGAGATCCTAAGCTGTTCCTTAGTTTATCCCCAATTGCTAGAGTGTTAAAACTGCAATTGCCCACTTATGTGACTTCTGAGACAATTTCTGTGTTAGCTTTTGTGGTTTCAGTTTCCTTGAGTTTTGTAAAATTGCACCAAAAGTAAATGTCGTTCAATATCTGTACAGGCACATAAAAATAAAAATGGGCACAGGTTGTAAATGGTGGAACTGGAGCAATTAGCACAGAAAATCCTTTTATTTATTTATTTATTCCAGTTGTATCTTGATTCAAACACTATCTGACAAGTTTATGGATAAGAATGTATAGATAATACATCAAGATAGTTCATTCCTATAATATGCTATGTATTATACCAATAGAAGTGTGTCCTTTGGGTTAGAGGCCATAAATACTTCTGTCAGGACAAAAGAAAAGCTACCAAAAATTCTCAGTTTGGTTCATGGAAATAAAACTGTGTTCTCTGCTCTTGGCAATCCAGTGGTCGGGGGAGAAAAACCCAGATCCCACTCAGAAACACCTTGCAGTAGAGCAGCTCTGTTCCTGCTAGAATCACTACTACATTGAACCAGATAACAAACAAACAGACAGACATAATATTTCATCACTGTTCCCATTACACTGTCATGTGTTTTTCTTCCCCCTAATTCCCTTTTCCTATTAAACTTGATTAGCAAGATAAATGTGTAAATAAAAGCTTTCTTTCTTAACACGCTTTCTGTTCAAAACTCGTTCAGATGGATCACAACTGGGGATTGATACTGGTCTTATCACCATGGGATCAACTGATGTCATGCACAGCTCCCATTGTATCTTATTCATTGTGTTCCTGGAGTAAAAGGGTGCTGCTGAGTTGTAAGAATTCTGTTTTTATGCAGGTATTGAAGTGGAAAAAAAAAAAGAAAAGAAAGAATTGTCTATAAGGATTTATTTAGATTGATCAAAGAAAACAAACCAAGGCAGCCACTATGGATGTGAAAGAGCCACAAACTCAAATAGAAAAATCAAAACCAATAGTGACACTGAGAAAATGTAAGGGATTTTTTTATTTTTCTAATGAAAAGAGCAGTTTAGCAATCAATAGTTTTTCAAAAAAACTGAAGCATAGCTTGTGCCATGTTTATCTACAAAAATTACAAAGAATCCTTGCTATATACATCAAAATATCAGAGTGAGATTTGTCTGATGAAACTTTGGGATTGGATTCACTTCCTATATCTTTAGAAATCTACACTATAGATATCTGCATCTAAGTTATTTACCTTAAATTGAACCACTGGGTTGAAATAGGAATGGCTCATTTGAGTTATCTTAGTTGTCTACTTTAGGAGGAGATGACTTCTACCTACATTTCCTAGTTCTAACGCCACTGATTCGAAAGACAGTCCAGGATGAATAGCCCAATGTTATATACTGCAGATATACAAAGTTAGGTGAACTGAATCCCCACATAGCTGGGTAAACTTTACCTATTTAACCCAAGGTTGACTATCCAGAATCTAGGCTTGTTGTCTAGGATTTCATTGTCAATGGAGAAGGGGAAAGGTATTTTTTAAAAAGTTGTTCTTCTGTCTTTTCTTAAGTTACTTATCTGATGATAAAACACCTTCTGAAGTTGTCTTAACTCTCTCCACCAGCTAGAGGGGAAAAAATAGAGAATGTAGGCTGAATGCCATACTCTTAGGTGACTAGATTAGAGTAGCATCCACTTTTGATTTTTGATAAGGAAAACTTTTAGCAATGGGCTACAGCCTTGTGTCATCTTTCCACAAAAGTCAAGCAGAAATGGAGAAGCTTTACATTAGTCCTGAGCTGCAAGAACGCTGTCATAGCTAATGAACTGCAGTGCCTTCAGTTTCTGGTTCAACCTCAAGCTAAATGTACTGAGAATTGTCAAAGAAGAACAAAGCTGGTGTTAAAAAGCTGGAGGTCAGAAAAAAAAGATAAAGATGGAGTTCTGCAGAAACACTCTCTCTGGGCTCACTCACCAATGCTCATCCCCTTTCTCCCTGTCCCATAACAAAAGAGAGACTTTCCATTTGGACCACTGCTTTGGCTGGAGGAAACATGCCCTTCTAACCCTCAAGGCAGTGGCATAGGGAGACCTGCAGAAAGAGGGTTGGACTGACTGTGGATCGCACTGGTATGAACGCAAAGCATCCAGGGAAACATGCCCATATATTCATGACCAAAAGCAACTTGGCAAAGTTGTTGAAAAGCAGCTTGACAGAAAAGGCCGTGGGGGTCCTGGTGGACACCAAATTGACGAGGTCATACTGTGGAGAGCCCACCAGTGCCTCCCCCAGCATGGCTATTGGGGTCAGAATGGGATGTTCTGTTGACCCGGTGCTGGCCCGTCAATTGCCGCAGTGACTTCAGGGATGACACTGTGCCGGCACAGAGAGGCACTGGAGAGAGGCAGGCTCTGGCCAAGCAGTACTGCCCAGCCCTGGGACCCCCCTTCACAGCCTCACTCGGTCTGGCTGAGCATTTCCCTGAGCCTTGCCAGTGTGTCCCATACAATGCTTGTGCTGGCCTTGGTGGGGTGGGCCAGGTGAACTGCTGCCATGGCTCCAGGTGGGCTCCCCCCATGGCTCAGGGACACACTGGTACAGCTGGTGCTCACAGCAGCCACATTTCTCATGCAGGGACAACCCTGACTCCTGTCCCAGCATCACCTAAGCCACTGCTCCACGAGCATGGTGGTGACCTAGGCTGTTTCTGCTCTCTTTCTGCAGCTCCGGGTGGTGAAGGACCTCTGGGTCAGCACACTCCTTGGGTAAGCCCTGACTGGCACTTCAGCCCCGGGCGCCCGTGCTCATGTTGGGGGAATGCTCTAGGCTCTGCTCTATGAGGAAACACTGCTCCCAAGGTGGGGATAGGTGCCCCCACAGCTGCGGGCAGCTCTTGCTGACAGAGTTGCTTCACCCAACAGTGTCCAGCCAGCACCTGCCCAACCCTGCCCTCACCACTTCTGCTGCTCTCTGCTTGACTGCTGGGCAGTACCCAGGTATTTTAGGGCTACTTGGAGGTACTCCCTGGGGTGAAAGGAGAAAGAAAAGGTGGCTTGGGTCTCACACAGCTTTTTCTTGCCCCTTTCCCATGCACAGGCAACCAGAAGGAGCAGAGGAATCCCGGCTGACCTAGCTGCCCTCCATCAAGCTCCTACTGCCTGGGCAGCAGAGGGGTTCTCTTCAGCCATGCCCTGGCAGCAATCTGCAGTGACAACAGCATGCAATCCCAGCTCATCCATTTAACTCCCCCCCCCTCCAGGCCACATGGTCCCCATCCCTCTAGTTTCTCTGGAGAGGTGATATCACCAGCAGAGGGATTCTGGATGGATCTCAGGGAAAGAGCCAGCTCCTCCCCACATCACCCACCTGCAGTCACCCCTCTGCCCTTCCCCAGTGAAAGCAGAGCTGTCCACACTTGTTTCTTTCCATGAGGAATGTTCACCTGCTCCAGGGCCTGTCTTCAACAAAGCAACTGTCCTCCTCTGTCCTTTGCAGGACCTGTTGGCTCTCCTGCAAGAGCAAGGACCATCCACAGATGGGATACTCCAGATTGTGGCCAGCAAGAGCTGAGGGAGGCCCTTGACAGTGGAGTGGAGGTCCACCTGGAAAGCCTGACTGCACACCTGCTGGCTGTCATCCTGACGGTGAACCCTGCTGATCTGGAGCCCTGCAGCTCCCAGTTCTGTCAGCGCTGATGAGTACCTGCAAGAGCAGGAGCCAAAATCCAGCCAACTCTGCATCAGCCAGAGTACCGAGCTCCTCAGTGTTGAACTCTGCAAGGAGTGGTTGAATGCCCTGCACAAGACCAGCAGACAGGAGAAGGTGTCAGGACTGAAAGAAGTGTGGCAATTAGCCTGCCAGCTCCCCACGGTCTGGCAGAGGCTGGGGACTTGCCTGCAATGTGACAGCCTCCTCGAAAAAGTTATGTTTTCTGCCAGCCACCTCTTGCTGCTGTGGGGTCAGATTTTGAGGGAAAGTGGAACAGAAAAGGATTTCTCTCCTTGGAGAATTTCTTGAAGGCATTGGACGTTGCTCCACAAACAGACTCTTGCTAGATGGGGAAGGAGGGAGGTAGCAGTATCTCAGAGAAAGCAGTCTCTCTGCTGTAGACAAACATGGCAAGGGAGCCTTCCCTCAGGTGGGCTTGGGTGAGATCAGCCTGGGTGGCCTCTGTTGACAACATCTAATTTATTACTGTTTTGTTCCTGTTCCCTCAGGGTGGTCAACAAATTGCCCAACGCCAACACCCTGCTGTTCAAGTGCTTGCTTTCCCTGCTTCTCAACATCAGCAAAAGAGCTGACAGCACCAGGATGACTGCCAGCAACCTGGCCATCTGTGTGGGGCCAAACCTTCTGAGGCCAGCTGGAGAAGCACACGCAGCCCCCCTGGAAGTCCTGGCACAGGTGCTGTATTTATCAGAAGCAGAAACAGCAGAGGCATGTCAGGTCCACAAACACCATGACAACAAAAGCTTCCCACCTCAGAAGCTGGGACTGTCTCAGCATGGATAAGCAAGGTCATCCAACAGCCTGCACCTCTGCAGAAGTGCGGAGTAAGGATGATGCAGGTTGGCCATTGCACTTCATTCAACCATCCCATCAGAATTAGTACAGCTGTGCTGAGCAAACTCATCCAAGGGACCTGTCTTTAAGAGCTAAGGTAGCAATTGGGCAAACCATTGCTTCCTGCTCCACGTAGGTCCTTGACACCTGTTAACTTCTAGATTGCTATTGTAGGTGCCTACAGTTGTTCCAGAAAATGACCAACTTTCCCCAGCTTGGCTGGGGAAAGAAGATAAAATGAGTTAGCTTTGACTGAGGGAATAATTCATTCAAGTTTATCATGGTTTACCTTTCTCACAATACTATCGAATGAGGAGGTTTTCAGGCTCTTCCAAGGAATAGGAAGAACAAACAAAGAGAAAGAGAAAATCAGGCTGTGAAGAGTGGAGTGAAGGCTAACCAGGCAAGAAAAGGAGTAAGCTGGAAACAGCTCTCAGGGCTGGGTAACTGAAAAAACCCAAACAGGGAGAGAAGGAGGAGACCAGGCATGTAGCAGACTCTGCTCTCTGTCTTTCAAAACACTGCTCTGAGTATAGGCAATGTTTTCATGGTGCACAAAGATGGTCCCAGAGAGGAAGCATGCACCTGCCCTTGGGACATGTATGTGAAGAGAAAAATACCACTCCAACGGCTACAGTCTTCATTTTGCATTTGTTGAAGTTCTGTTTGTGCAAGACTAAGCAAACACCCTGGCAATCCTAACGCTTGCTGGCACTGTCTGAATCTCAAATACATAGCAAGGATTTGTTCTCAGCAGTTTTAGACACTAAGGTACTGGCACTTCTTAAAAAGCTTATATTTCACCTGACATAATTGAGAGAGAGAGAAAAAAAAAAACCCAAACCCAAACAAACCCCCAAATTAAACAAAACAAAACAAAACAAAAAAAGACAAAACCATCTAAGTCCTGCACAGAAGGGATCTAGCCTGGTGCCTTCATATTTTTTCCTCCTCACTGCCTACCAAAGAGCAAAGCAGTCCAGGATGGCCCAGGACTGCTCAGCACGGTGGTTTGCAGAACAAGGGGCTGAGCCCTGGAAGCAGCACAGTCCTGGCCAGCTCAGTGGCTCTTCCCGAGGGAGAGTGTTCTGCCTGCAAACCTGGGACAGGAAGGAATGCTGCTACACAGTTTTTGGAAAGCATTACATCACAGCTCTCTGTGGGCTCCCTGTCAAGCCCTACTGCCTGGCAAAGAGGCATTACACATTCCTGTAAACTTGCAGTGCTTTGAGGGTATCATGTTTGTTGAGAAGGGGCCAAAACAATACCCTAGTCGCTGCCAGTATTGATTCTCTCTCCTGTGCCAGGAGCAACCCCTTCTACATTGTACTTCCCAAAGAAAGGGGGAGAAAATCATGCCTGTTCCTGCCTTTATGTTTTCATCACCGCCTTATGACTCTGTCTGTGTAGGTGCCCTGCTGCTCTGGCCAGAAGATTTACTCACACACCCCTGGGCCAGCATGAGAAGGGACAACACAGGGCTTCTGCCCACCGGGCACTGGGGCTGAGCGCTACCCTGCTGCTGCTGCTCAAGGATGTTCCTGCACCACCCTCATACGCATGCCATCAAAACTGAGCAGATCACATAAAAAACTGAGCTGAAATTTTCTTTGAATCACAGGTTATTTACAAAGTTTAGCACAAAGAAGATACTGGTTTTACACCCAGAAATTAGATAACCACATCTTGATAGTCTTATCCAGTTAATATATTGGTCTGAAATAGAAATTACCACTCTAGGTCATATTGGAAACCCTTAGATATCGCTAAATAGTGTTTCCAGTTCATCTGTCTAGATTTTCTAATGTTTGTAATTTTTTTAGGATTTTTTTTTTGTTTTTTTGGTATAATCTAAAATAAATGGTTTGAGAAACTCACTAATCCAGCACATTATAGCTAAAGGGCATGAATGCTTAATGTCAGTTACCTAAGCCCATTCTAAGCTTAGGAGTTTTAAACCAGGTCATAAGAGTGAGGTATCCAGTTCTCGCTTAACTATGAATGGCGACTGGATGTTTAACTTCCTGAATTACAAAACTAGCGAGTGGCTTCTTGGCTCACAGTGATGGGCTGCAGTACCCCTTATGGACTTCTGTGTTAGCTGACATTTACAGGTATCTTCAAGATGCCATTCAACTCTTTGCATGAAGAATTATGAAGTTGCAGGAATGACACTGGCTTGTTCTTTTTAAACATATATACAACCTCTGTTTCAGGAAGGGAGCTTGAAATTAAATATAGCATTGCATGCCAAAGGCTTTTCCTCTTTATTTATTACCACTTTGTACGATACCAATGTAATGGCAATGCAAAGAGATTGCAGCATATACCAGTCCACTAATTACAGTAGCTGAGATATTGTAAAGAAATAGGAACCATCTAATGTGCCATGAGTGATAACGTGACTAACGAGAGAAGGTTTCAACAATGCTTCTGTCTAATACATCTCTCTACATGAATAATCTCTCTAAATAAAGTTTTTTAAAAATAAGGGGTTTTTACTTAGTTTTACTTGGGCTTCTCCATGATAAAGACATTTATATTAAGTCAGATGGCTGTTAATGCTGCTGTAATTTGGAAATAAACACCCACTAAAAGAAACATTAAGCAGAAGTACCACAGTATGACAGAATAGTTGAGGTTGACAGGAACCTCTGGAGATCATCTAGTCCAAAACCCCTGATCAAAGCAGGGTCAGATAGAGCAGGTTGCTCAAGATAGGAAATGAACACTGGACAACCATGCTGAAAATTACAGAAATCCTCCTTTTTGACTGGAGATTTAGCCAGAAATACTACCTGTGAATTTTTTTTTTTATTTTATTTTGTGTTCAGGCTGGTAGTAAATCGGTGTGTCCAGAATGGGAGGGGTGTCCTGGGGCTCTGTCCACCTACATTTTGATGGGCAATAATAACAACATAACTGTGGACTTAACTATTTGTTTTGACACAATATAACTCGCTCTGTATCTTTACCTAATTATGTTTTAAGGCCATGTAACCTTCATTGTCTATGTTCTTGATAGTTTAATGAAACCTGTTTTAAATTATATGAAAACCTCAGCAGGTGTAGAAAGATCTAAGTCAGTTGCAGTGAAAGACTATATAACACCTTTCAACATCTGAATATCAATCTTTTTTTTTTTCTTTATCCATGACCCACAGAGAACTGAAACCCAGTGGGACAGTGCCTTGAAGTGTGATATGCAACTGTCACATTAATTAGAAACTGAGCTTCAAAATACGCCTTGCTGAACCCAAACAAGTCTAAGCAGATCATTTGGTTTTGCATTCCCAAAGTGTGTCAGGATGCTTCTGGTTTCATTCAAAAGAGAAAGGAAAGATGTTAATTACATGTCCTTTTGTATCTGTTGATATTAAAAAGATGTGAAGCAATCCTGAAAATATCATTAGACCTATGGCAGACAGCATTATACTTCTTTTATCTTTTGGAAGGCTGTAATTTAGGGGAAAAAGAGTTTCTTTTAATATTTTCTTCTATTAATTCGGTCTATCCAGAATACTCTGTTATCAATATCAGTCTTCTGTTACTTAACACGTCACACTCTGCAATTGTTATGCTGCCAATATTTAAACCCTAAAAAAGGGAACAAATATGAAAAACAGCTTTTTTTTTCATGGAAACTCCTAATATATGAAGTTTCAGGTTCTTTCCTGACTCTGTGCATAATCTAAGAAATTCAAGAGATAGCAATTACAGATGTGAAAACTTTTGTTCCAAACTGTTGGCAGACTGATTCTGGTAAAACTAAGCCAAAAGAAAAAAAAGAAAAAACAAAGCAGACACAAATGAAAAAAAAAGGACAGAGAAGAAGATAAAGAAAAAATGTTTTTTTTCTGTTCAGATGGAGGCTTGTCACTAGCAGTGCTCCCCAGGGGTCTGTGCTGCGTCCAGTCCTGTTCAACATATTCATCAGTGACCTGGATGAAGGGACAGAGCGTAACCTCAGCAAGTTTGCTGATGATACCCAGCTGGGAGGAGCGGCTGATACACCAGCAGGCCGTGCTGCCATCCAGTGAGACCTGGACAGGCTGGAGAGCTGGGCCGAGGGGAACCTCATGAAATTCAACAAGAGCAAGTGCAAGGTCCTGCCCCTGGGGAGGAACAACCCCCCGCACCAGCACAGGCTGGGGGGGACCTGCTGGAGAGCGGCTCTGCTGAGAAGGCCCTGGGGGTGCTGGGGGGCAGCGAGGTGACCCTGAGCCAGCACCGGGCCCCTGGGGCCAAGGGGACCAGCGGTGTCCTGGGGTGCATGAAAAGGCGTGTAGGCAGCAGGGCGAGGGAGGTTCTCCTCCCCCTCTGCTCTGCCCCAGTGAGGCCACACCTGCAGGGCTGCAGCCAGTTCTGGGCCCCCCAGTTCAAGAAGGGCAGGGAACTGCTGGAGCAAGTCTAGCAGAGAGCTACGGAGATGATGAGGGGACCTGAGCACCTCCCTTATGAGGAAAGGCTGAGAGACTTGGGTTTGTTCAGCCTGGAGAAGACTGAGGGGGGATCTCATCAATACTTATAAATATCTAAAGGTGGGTGTCAGGATGATAGAACTAGGCTCTTTTCAATATTGCCCAACGACATGACAAGGGGCAATGGGCTCAAGCTGGAACACAGGAGGTTCCACCTGAACATGAGGACAAACCCCTTTCCTGTGCGGGTGCCAGAGCAGGGGCACAGGCTGCCCAGGGGGGCTGTGGGGTCCCTTCCCTGGAGACATTCACACCCTGCCTGGACGCGTTCCTGTGCCCCCTGCTCTGGGTGTGCCTGCTCAAGCAGGGGGTGGGACGAGATGATCTCCAAAGGTCCCTTCCAACCCCTGCCATTATGAGATTCTGTGTGTCTGTGTTCAATGGCTGTTTATGCTCTTTACTGATTTTGGCCATTGAATTATGGCTGTATAAGAGCCATTCCAAAAGGATTGATAACCGTATGTCATAGGAGCTTGTAGTATGGTGAAAATTAAATGAAGGAGTCTTCTTAATTCTGTGGAAATATTGGCCCAAGCAAAAATTTTGGAGTTTTGTCTGCTGCATTTCCTATTTGCTAGTTTTTGGTTTTTTTTTTTTTCCTTTGGTAAGCTCTCTAGCTGGAAAAATCCACTAGCTCTATTTCAATCTTCGCTTTACTTTCAGACACACTGGTGTAAGCCACATGCATACCGATGAAAACAAAGTCAGACTCAAGTTCTAAATCAATACTGTTTTCTATTAAATGTATTCCTCCTGTCCTCTTGCTCTGCTGTGTGTATAAAACAGACCTCAAAACATGAACCAAAGAGTTTTTACTTTTCAGCTGCAGTGTTTTATAATCTACTATTGCCAATCTAGTGGAAATTTAATGCATTGTAAATACATACTTATGTAGCTATATAAATATACATATATAAGCGTGCATGTTCATAAGCAGACTCAAATACTTTGTTCTTTCTGCTGCCCACATTTGTCTGGAAAACTCTGCTTGTTGTGAAAACATTGGTATATAAAATTTAAGTTCATATGATATGTTTCAACATATCTAATATGATGTCTTTTATGGTTGCCATCTGTCATGTGGTAACAGAAGTGATTTTTTTCCCCCAACAGAAAGAAAAAAACATGTATATTATCAACAAAGATCTTTTTAAAAATGCTAAAAGATCCACAGTAAACACATTCAGTATAAGTCTCAAAGGAGGCATGAATCTTTCTGAATCTCCATATAAAAAGGCTTCTAAAGTTTACCAATATTTGATTTGAATTATTTAGCTTAAGCTAAACTGATACATTATTCATGCTAAGTGAAGCACATAAATAGTGACAATTTTATCTCCAAATAATATTTTAAAAGCTAACTTGAATGCAGCTTTCAATTTATAGCCGAGGCTTTACCAACTCATTAAAGCAAAACTGGGTAAGAAATTTCTTACCCAGTTCAACAGAAAATGAGTTGACAAGTTATTGCATGTGAAGGTGATTGCTAAATATATCTCCTGAACATTAAATATAGCCACCTCAAAAATGTGGTATTTGAATACACATATCCACAAGTACACACGCTTTTCCATCAGCAAGTGCTTTATCCTGAAGTAGTAGATGAATTTCATCCAAGGACTTCATCATCACTGAACCATTTTCAATGGAATTGGTAAGTCTGGGTCTCTGTCATTGCCTTCTAAACTATTTAGAAATGTGCCCATAATTTATGGAAGCATATAAGAGAGAGTCATCGTTGGAGTACTAAACATAAACAGCATGGGACAGGCTATTAATGGAGAAATAATTCTAAAAGTAGAAAATTATAGTTCTGCCTATTAACATGCAGTATGGATCAAGGAATTAATTGCTATTTTGAGCCTTTAGGCCAAAATCTCAAAACTGGACACCTTTGTCATTTAGGACTAATCTAGCTCTTACACAGGGTGGTGGGAATGTGCTAGCAGCTGAATAAGTAGACATTGTCTACTTCAATTTCTTTATATGTAAAATCAGGGAATACTACCTCTGCAGTGCTGTTGTGAGGCAGTAAAGTTGCTATTTCTGTTTTAGCTAGTTTCCTATTGGGCAAATTAATCGATTTCATCTCTGCGTTATAGATAGTTTCCTCAGAATTACCTAGATAAAAGTCATGGTTGTTTCCTTAATTTACAGTCCCTAAAGACTCACCAATCACCCTTTTAGCCTCTCCTTTCCTTTTGTTCTTATTTGACTACTCATGCTGACAGAGCTGATAAGGAACTATCTAACCTGTCTTTTTATTTCATGGACTGTGGTATTTTTACCCCTCTTCCTCACTCTGACATATCATACAGACAAGTCTGTTGTCTCCAAATTTTCTTTCCTCTTGTTTTCTCTCAGTTTGTGGTGATGATTTGTGTGATACAGATTTATCAGCACCTTTTCTCCTTATCACCCATGGTGAGCCAAACTTGTCCTCTACAAACCTTTACAGCCCCTCGTGAAGGGCCCTATTCATCCACACATTCAAAGATGAAGTTAAGCATGTGTTTAATTACATATCTGATGTGCAGTGTATTTGCCATTTCTCTATTGTGCTTCTATAACTAGTTCTGCTTTCTGATGTATTGATTTAATGATCCTCAGCATGATGGTCATCTCATTGCAAATTCTGTTCATGTATTTAATCTTTTTATTTACATCAGTAAGTGACCTAATCCATACAAAACAAGAGTCATTCGAAACGTTTCATAGAAATAGAAAATAGAACAAATCTTTTCCAAATTTTACACAAGATACATTGAAAAGTTCAATATAAACATGCCAGTCTTGTATATATTTGCTTGTCTGCACTCTGGTATGTACTGGATAAGCAATTCAGTGTCTTGAAAGAAAGACTGTGCTTATATTATTGCCCATCTGTAAGGATGAAAGAGCAGAATCAGCAGAAGCCTGTACTTTCATAATATTGAGTATAATTTTATATCCTCAGAAGCTTGACTAGCTCTGACCCATATAATTCAATGGTCAAAATGATCCTGCAATTTGGGAATGCTTTCCAGGCTCAAATGTTAAGTCTAGATGTATTGCAGCTTAGTTAACTGTATCTCTCATCTATGTAAAACTGGCTTATAAATCTCAGAATACATTCCCAGAAACTATATGAAAACATATTGGCCATTCTGACAAGGGACAGACACATTTATTTTTGCCAGCACTACCACATGTGGCCTGTATCCAGCAGAATGCAGCTGGGACAGCACAGTTTTTTGGCAGACCACAATTAATGGAGGATGGATCCTGTGAGGACCATGAGAACAGCCTAGGAGCTTTTCTGCTACAAAAGATGTCTTGGAGGCTATGCATAGGTCATATGAAAAAAAACTTAAGAGCCATCTTCTCTTTATCTTTCTCTCTCCTCTCTTTCTGTCTCTATTCCTTCCACCCCCCACCCCCTTTCCCTTCTTCTCTCCCTTTTCCCCAGAACATTTCAAATTCCATATGGGAGGAAGGAGGTTGTCGTGGTTTAGCCAGCAGCTCAGCCCCACACAGCTGCTCACTCACTCCCCCACCAGTGGGATGGGGGAGAAAATCAGAAGGGTAACACTCATGGGTTTAGATAAGAATAGTTTAAAATTAAAACAAAACAACAAAAATGCAATGGAAAGGAAAACAATGAGAGGCACAAAACCCAGGGGTAGGGAGATGAACCACCAAAACAAACCACACACAACACAAACACCCAACACCCAACACCACACCTTCCCCAAGCTGCAACTACCCCCTTAATATACCAGTCATGGTGACACATGGTATTGAATGAACATCCCCTTGGCCAATCAGAGTCAGCTGCCCCAGCTGTGGCCCCGCCCCTCCCAGCCCCCTGCCCACGTGGGAGAGCATGGGAACCTGGAAAAGTACCCGACCACCACAGGCACTACAGTGAAGAGAATTAACCCCTTCTCAGCCAAAATAAGCACAAGGTTAGAGGAATTCTGAGTATTATGCAAGGTTAAAGTTTTTACATTTTTAGGCAACTGTTGAACCTTCCAGTTTGTGCAAAAATGATAACCAGTTTCAAGCTAGAAGTAAGTATATTGAAATCATACAGATTGAAGGATCATTTAGCTTGAAAGGAGGGGAAGCAAAGGAATGCAGGGATTTTCACATTTGACACCAGCATCCTCTGGAGATGTCTGCAAGGTACGTTACATTACTTCGTGAACCCCTCAAACTATGGTCTGTTGTTCAATATCCCTTTCCTAACTGCAATGCTGTTAACTAATTCCCAGCTGCAATGCTGCACTGTCACAATATGCTGTCTGTGTTTGTCAGATCTGTCCTCTTCATTGTCCAAAGCACACCAGCAAAACATGTAACCGAAATTAAAGCTGAACTGGAGCAGGAAGAAGTGAGGACAGACATTTATGGAGTTAAAAAGCAGGACACAAACTATCCCATGATAAACATCCCCATATTTAATCATAAACACAGGTAAAACAGGCACCTCGCACTGGTAAAAATACAGGCTTCCAGAAGGAATCCACAAGTGCTGCTCTGAGATGCTCTGTGACACTGGGTGAGGATATTTAAACATCAGGCTCCAGTATTTTTGTTGTAACAGTAATCTATTCAGCACTCAGGGTTGTACTATTCCTCAGTGTCAAACCGCTGTTTCACAGAATGATCAGACTGCCTATAGAAAATTATTAAGGGGGAAAAATCTTAAATTCTTTCTCTTGTCCATTGAAGTGCCTCTTTCTGGCTGTGATGGCTTTTCCACCTCAGTGTATCATTAATTGATATTTTTGGTAATCCTTGAAAAAGACAGAAGAATTTTTTTAAAAAATTAAAAATAGACAATCCTAGTATTTTTAAATTTCTTGGGATTATTAAGTATTTAAAATCCTTCAAGGAGAAAAGGAAATGGCTTCAAGCTGCATCAGGAGATGTTTCGATTGGATATTAGGAAAAATTTATTCACTGCAAGAGTGGTCGGGCACTGGAGCAGGCTGCCCAGAGAGGTGGTGGAGTCACCATCCCTGGGGGTGTTTAAAAGACGTGTAGACATGGCACTTGAGGGCATGGTTTAGGAGACATGGTGGCGTTGGGTTGACAGTTGGACTTGATGATCCTAGAGGTCTTTTCCAACCTTAATGATCTATGATTCCATGATTCTATGATTCTGTGACTTGAAGAAGTTCCCAGCTTAAAAAAAAAAGACACGTTCTTTTAAATGTATCTGAAAGTTGATGCATGTGAGAGAGTGACTCATTTTTTCCAAAGGACTCTAAGAAAGCTTTCAGGGAAAGGGGGAGAACAACTCTGTAATAATAATAATGTTGTGAGATAAATGCTTTGGTATCTCTTTTAAAAAATCGAGTACTTCACTGGGGTTTCTTTTGGTCTTGCTAAATTTTTAATGGTGTCTCTTTTTTGGACTTTAGGGGTCAGAACAGCACAAAGCAAATTCTGCAGCACAGAGGTGTCCATCCTCTGCATGAGTGAAGATGGACCGTGATATTTCATTCTGTGCTGCTTTCAGAGTTAGCTCTAAGAACTTCACAAAGTCTTTACAGACAGTGTCAAGAAGAAAGGGGAGAGACAGGTGATACAGAGAGAGAAGAAATTTGGAAAGCTCTGCTGAGTTGTATTAAACACACATTTCTCTCTAGGACCAACATCCCAAAACTGCCCTTAGAAGCTGTCATATGCACTTGTAAAGTGAAGAAAGTATTTAAGCATTTCAGATGATGCATGCAAACTGAAAGGCAGATTTTCCTTAGGAACCACAAATACAGGACTATTTGTACCCTCCCAGCTGGAATTCTCTCAGCAAGTGCATAGAGAAACAATACAAATAGCCATTCCGTCTTTAATGGCTGTGTGAATGAGTTAGGAGTTAGGAGAATGACCAGAGCTTGTAGACAGCAATCTGTCTGAGCTGATAGCAGCTGTCAGGCTCTTCTGCATGCTCCCAAGCCTGGAAGAAATATCAGCTGAGCCACAGCTCATCCATTGTGCCTGGGGCCAGTCTCTGTCACAAAGCTCCTCTTTGATGGTGCAGCCATGGCATTTAACCCTCTCACCCTCCCACTCGAACAGAGGGTCTGTAGGAAAGTTACCTATTTGAAAAGTTTCCCTGGCCCTTACAAACTCCCAAATCCTTGTCCTGAGGATTATTTGGAACAGGTCTGTTTGTCACAGCCCAGTGCCATCCAAGGGAACACTGGAGTAACTGAACAGAATCAGCAATGGGATTCCAGAGCCAGGACCAGCCCCTGTCACATGGTTCATTTGTCCATAAAAATAATAAACACCTCCTCATCCTTTCTGCTTCCTTTAACCGCTTCTTAGCTGGTTTCTATACTCCCTAGAGCTAACTTCACTCTCTCTAACCTTAGTACAAGTGCAAAACCCACTTCCCACCTTGAATTCACTGGTATGAAGCCATTAAGACTCGATTTTGTGCATTTTCCAGCACACTATTGATCAGGGTCTCCTTTTTAACTGAACTGGTGCCGGCTTTGGGGTTTCTCATCTGTTCAGCTAACTATGCCTCTCTTAGCCTGAAATTCCCTGTACACCTATCTCCTGTAGAGAGAGACACTGCTTAGCCTAGAGAACAACAGATATTCTCAAGGAACAAGATAGAATGAATCAATAAAAATTTCTGTGTGCAGTTTTTTCAATACTTGCATGTAAGTTGGGTCTATTTCACAAACTCTCTGTTCTGTACTTCATAGGTAGCTTTCCAGGGCTTTCCTTGAACTTAAAATTCCCTTTCAGACACTGAGACATCTCCTTGCTTACATTGTCCTCTCTTAGTTTAAGGCTTCAGAGCAAATATAGTAAGGACCAAAGAGTCTCAGAGCTTTGCCATGTGCAAGTGCCTAAGGTAATACAATCCCCACAGGTATCTGTGAAAGAAGATCTTTGTGATGAACATAATATGGCAGCCTAATTATATCGGCTTTAGGAGCCGAAACTCTACCCAAGAGGTGGTGAGTACTGATCCCATTTTGTGTCTATAGAATTAGATTGACATATGGCTCAGAGGCTGGTGTCATCAGTGCAATTCTGGATTTTTTTGATCATGGGGAGGTTCACAGGGCACTGGGCCTGCTGGTGGCAGATGGAGTTCACCTATCTCAAAGGGAGAAAAGGATTCTTACTCATGAGTTGGCGGGGCTCAGTGAGAGGGCTTTAAACTAGGTTCGGAGGGGAGAGGGGTGTAGCCAGGCCCACCAGAGAGGAGGTGTGCCAGGGTTGGGGGTGAAACCAATAGCCCAGCTCAAGTGCGTCTACACCAATGCACACAGCATGGCAGTAAACAGGAGGAGCTGGAAGCCACTGTGTAGCAGGATAGCCATGACTTATTTGCCATCA
Organism: Phalacrocorax carbo; assembly: GCF_963921805.1. Classification (NCBI taxonomy): domain Eukaryota; kingdom Metazoa; phylum Chordata; class Aves; order Suliformes; family Phalacrocoracidae; genus Phalacrocorax; species Phalacrocorax carbo. The sequence continues at coordinate 212,127,712 of NC_087513.1, read as the reverse complement.
CAGAGACATGGTGGGATGACTCTTATGACTGGAGTGCTGCAATGGATGGCTATAAGCTCTTCAGAAGGGATAGGCAAGGAAGGAGAGGTGGTGGGGTGGCTCTGTATGTTAGGGAGTGCTTAGATAGCGTCAAGCTTAGCGACTTTGATGGTAAGGTCAAGTGCTTATGGGTAAGGATGAGGGGGAAGGCCATCAAGGCAGATATCCTGCTAGGAGTCTATTATGGACCACCCAACCAGGATGAAGAGGTAGAAGTGTTCTACAAGCAGCTGGAGGAAGTATCACAATCGACTGCCCTTGTTCTAGTGGGGGGACTTCTACATCTACATAGTCCATCTACAAGAAGGACTGGAAGGAGGATCTAGGAAGCTACAGGCCTGTCAGCTCGACCTCAGTACTGGGGAAAGTTATGGAGTGGTTCATCCTGAGTGCACTCACCAGGCTTGTGCAGGACAACCAGGGGATCAGGCCCAGCCAGCATGGCTTCATGAAAGGCAGGTCCTGCCTGACCAACGTGATCTCCTTCTATGACAGGGTGACCTGCCTAGTGGATGAGGGAAAGGCTGTGGATGTGTCTGCCTGGACTTTAGCAAAGGCTTTGACACTGTCTCCCACAGTATCCTCCTAGAGAAGCTGGTGGCTCATGGCTTGGACGGGTGTACTCTTTGCTGGGTAAAAAACTGGCTGGCTGGCCGAGCCCAGAGTTGTGGTGAATGGAGCTAAATACAGCTGGCGGCTGGTCACAAGTGAAGTTCCCCTGAGCTCAGTGTTGGGCCAGCCTTGTTTAATATCTTTATCAATGATCTGGATGAGGGGATTGAGTGCACCCTTAAGTTTGCAGATGACTCCAAGTTGGGTGGGAGTGCTGATCTGCTCAAGGGTAGGAAGACTCTGCAGAGGGACCTGGACAGGCTGGATCGATAGGCCAGGGCGAATTGTATGAGGTTTAACAAGGCCAAGTGCCGGGTCCTGCACTTGGGTCACAGCAACCCCAGGAAACGCTACAGGCTTGGGGAGGAGTGGCTGGAAAGTGCCCAGTGGAGGAGGACTTGGAGAGTTGATTGACAGCTGGCTGAACATGAGCCAACAATGTGCCCAGGTGGCCATGGAGGCCAAGAGCATCCGGGCTTGGGTCAGCACTAGTGTGGCCAGCAGGAGCAGGGCAGGGATGGTGCCCCTGTACTCAGCACTGTTGAGGCCACACCTTTAATATTGTGTTAGATTTTGGGCTCCTCAGGACAAGAAGGACCTTGAGGTGCTGGAGCGTGTCCAGAGAAGGATAACAGAGCTGGTGAAGTGTCTGGAGAGCAGGTCTTCTGAGGAGAAGTTGAGGGAAGTGGGGTTGTTTAGTCTGGAGAAGAGGAGGCTGAGGGGAGACCTTATCGCTCTCTACAACTGCCTGAAAGGAGGTTGTAGTGAATTGGGTGTTGGTCTCTTCTTCCATGTCACTAGCGATAGAAAAGAGGATATGGCTTCAAGCTGCATCAGGGGAGGTTTAGATTGGATATGAGGAAGAATTTCTTTACTGAAGGAGTGGTCAGGCATTAGAGCAGGCTTCCCAGAGAGGTGGTAGAGTTGCCATCCCCGGAGGTATTTAAAGAACATGTAGATGTGGCACCTGGGGACATGATTTAGGAGACATAGGGGTGTTGGCTGATGGTTGGACTTGATGATCCTAGACGTCTTTTCCAACCTTAATGATTCTGTGATTCTATGATTCTGAGATCCTATGATATAGTGAATGTGTGTGGCGGGAATGTTGTACAGATAGAGAACACCTATTCTTAATTTCTCTTTATCTATCTATGCCTTGCTGAGATATGAAGAATTTGCCAGTATTGTAAATGGGTTGGGCTTCCATCATGACTCAAATTATCTCCCAGAGTTCATTGTTGAAGAAATCAGTCAACAGAAGAATGGAGATAATTGCAAGGCATCTTCTTCTAGACCTGTAAGGGGATAGGTATGGCTTTTCCCATTAAATAGGATGAGTTCATTAGGGCTTTTTATATTTTCTTCAGGGAACCATATTAGTAATTAGCCCAGAAAGACAGAGCATGATTGATCCAACATCTACTGGAGTACCAGAAGGAAAGACACAGTTCTGTGCAGACCACTTTCCAGAATAAGGCCAATCAGTAAGAGAATGACAAAAATCTTTCCTGGCTTTCAACTGTCTTTAATGCTGGGAGAGAACTTGACAGGTCTGCAAGTGAAGCAAACGGGGAAATTTGCTGTTTATTTTTGTGCTGATTTGATTTTTTGGTTTGTGTTGATGTGTAGGATACATTGACAATGTGATCTTTCTTCAACCATGAAATGAGAAATAAAGCTTTTATCACACACCTCAGAAAAAAAGCACTGTGTTTGAGTAAGTTAAACCTGTTGCTCTGGGCTGTCCTGTGATACAGCTCCTTTCATTATCCATTAACTTAGATAATGCTAGAGAGTAAATCATCCATAGAAGTCTTTCTCTTCAAATCTTCAGAAGCCTAGGAGGAAATAAAATTCTTTCATTTTACAGATTAAGTCAACAAGGGATGAGGGGCAGATATGAAGGACTGCATGCAGTAAAATAGAGCAATATGACTAAATTTTAAGAAATTACTGTTAAAGGTTATTGTCCACGTTTTCCTGTCCCATCAGACAGCTTACAATAGAAATGCACTTTTAAGATGAATAACTATATGTATTTCATCATATTGTTGTTTAGATAAATAGCTGTAAAATTTTTGAGAAAACACTACAAAATAATCTGGATCAATATTTCAATTACAATTTCAGCCGCAACTAAAATGCTGCATTTAACCAATAAAACCTTGCATTTAAATTGAGATGTGAAAGACCAACTTAACTACAAGCAATGCAACCAAGATTTTCTCCAGCAACAATTAATCTTGTCCTTGAGAAATCAAGTAAATGAGGGTTCTGTTAGAATTACTGGAATTACTATGTTTCGCAGGAACAATGCAGCTTTAGCATCCTATTCGACTGGTAACGTTGTCCTATCATTCAGGATCATTTGTTATCAATTTCTTGTACAAATACTACCACCATAATACGGTAATGCTGCCTTCAATAAAAGTAGCATTGCCACATGGCCTCATCATTGCTCTTTGGGGGAATGATAGCTCATGTTCTGCCTCTCAGTAAATCTCTGCCCTTCAGCCTGCTGACAAAAGCTATTTCCTGCAACAGAGCCAGAACTCCTATTTGTCAACAACAATTAATAAGAAGAGAACATACTTGTGTATAAATATACAAATACAATATTGCCTAGGGACAATCCAACACTCTTAAAATGATGGTTTGCTGTTTTATGTCCCAGTTTATGTAAGGTTTTCTACCTAAGCTAGTATTCCTTCACTGTGTTAAGGTCTGATCCTTCCAAGACAAATCTTGAGATGTCTGCAGAAGGACACTGCAGTTCCTCTTTCCCCCTTAAAGCTCCTCTAAAGTTTTATGGAAGAGTTAAATGCAACCTGGGATGAATCTGATATTGACCAGAATGGCCACCACACCTAATTGAAGATACTAAAGTAGGTGAACTAATGTGTAAGTGCACTGAAGTATTACATTAAATGCAACAGGAATGAAGAACAAATAGCATCTCATTTAGGTTTGTTTTGTGGGAAGCATCAGGAATATCCAAGGAAGAAGTGGGTCACTGCATTTATATTCCTGGGGGTGATACATGAGACTGATAAGAAGTAGGACTGTGTGATCTTGTAGCATGTATTTGTATCGGGCTGCTTGTATTTTCACTGAATAAAGAACAACAGCTTGGAAGTCATTATTAAAAAGTCATCTTTTTTATTGAGCTAACTGTAACATTAGGCCTAACCTATGTGACATAAGCTTACTTTGCGGGGATATCAATTGATTTCACTCATGGATGATATTTAGCTAATGCTTTGTAGCTAATTTATATGACGGAGAGGAGCTAGTCATTGGATCTGGCAAAATTCCATTGTAACTTGCTCCCTTTCTGCTTGCTTTACTCGTCATGGCCAGTGTTTCATTTATGAATGGATCTTTTCACACACAGTGTTGTTTAAATTTCCTCCTGAGTAAAAAGTCACCTTAAAATCTTCCTAAGCATTTCCACAAATGGAAGAAAAAGGGAGCGCTATGGAGATGTGTGTTGCTTTCAGTAACCAGGCTTCTAATTTAAGGTATTTATATCACCTAAGTAGGTGAGATGAATCTAAATATATTGAAGTACTATTAAGCTGGAGTTAAAAACGAATAGCATCTAATCTGGGTGCACACTGATGGGAATTGTCAGGTATACAAGGAGGAATTGTCATTACAGGTCTCATGTAGAACAAGAGTCTAAATACACTAAGCAGCATTTCATTTTCTTAAAGAGGTTTTTATTCCTTCTTTCTCAAGGGAAACATCTCTCCAAACCACTTTCCAAAGGCCTGCTCCAAAGTGTACACTGGGCAGGATCTTTCCTCTGCCTATAAACCTTATCCATAGGTATTCTGGCTTTTGCAGGATATCATTAAGTTTGAAACATAGGCACCAAGGCTATTTAAATGAGTTGTTAATTAGTGAGTGCTTAAACAATAACACGTTTTCTCTAGTGTACTGTTCCAATTCTAATAACTCGTGCTCTTCCCATCTGTTTGAATCCACCTGTTATCATTATTTTAAACTTACAATGAAAAGCCTTTGATGAAGGAACCAATTTCATAGTACATGTTCATACCCGGAAACTATGATAATACTTTTTGCTGCTGTCATAAGGCACATGTTAACTATTTTCCTTTAGCGTTGATATTATAAATTGAAATTCATACCAGAAATGAGACGAGAATGCTTCAGGGCAAAGAAGACACTACATTTTTGGGGGAGGAAGAGATACTGGAAAGAAAAATACATAATATTTCCACATGACCACATGCTTTTATTAAATTAATGCTTTTAACATATATTTCACTAAATAAGACTCAGCATAATTTACACCGACAGCATGAGGTTAATTTTCCGGGTGTCTGAGCATCTTCCAGATTATATTCTTAAGTGTCCCGGATGCAGAAGCCTGCAGACATTTTTATTCTTAGTAAACATTTCTCCCAAGAAAAGTGATTTAAGACAGGGAAAACCAGTTAACCTGGGGTAATGGGAACCACTGTTCTGAGCCAGTAATATTGATCTACAGCTTGTTAATATGCTTTAATTCATCCTTGTTATATTTCTCCTTCCATTTCCCAAAATAATAACAAAAAATTTTGTTTCAAAGTTTCCAGTTGGAAATAGTTTTTGGTTTGTATTTTCTGGCATTTAAGGGCATTTAATTTTGTTTTCAAACCACAAAATGACCTGAGTGGGAGACAGTAGAACAAATGAATCAAGTATTTGTGTGCACACACTTGTGCAAGCAAGACATAAAAGTATATAAAAATACACTTTAAAGTATATGTGTGTGTCAGAGAAGGCATGCCTCAAAGGAGATCTATGTCTTTATTTGTTTTTCTATGCACAGGTATCTGGTGACATCTGTGATGTACCCACCACCCCTGGAGCCTGCAGGCTGCAGCCTCTCTCTCCTGCAGGTGGTGTGTCCTATCTGTCAGGCACAGAGTAGCTGTCCCAGTCTGAGAGACCTCTGACACCGGACACCTGTGCCATAGCCCTGGTCGACACAGCAACAGGAACCTAAGGAAGGGTTCTTTTGGCCAAATGTAGATGTCTAACACAAGCTTAATCTTTCAGCAGCGGCTGTGACCCTACCAGAAGCATGCAGCTACACTGTCCAGTGTTCTGATGTAACATATATGCCGCTCTAGATGAGATTTGGTGATCTGTGAATCAGTGAGTGAACTGCAAAGGATAGGCTTGCAGCACTTAATCAACTCTGACTGATGCTGGAGAGGTTAGGTAGCTGCATAAAAATGGAAAGTGAAATGTGTTAGACTGTTTACATTAAAGTAGGTGTAATAAAGGCAATAGGTGGTACAGCAGTCATAACCTAAATTACATCATTAAAACTAAAAACAGAATTTTACCCTAAGATACCAAACAGCCTTTCTCAAGATTCAATGGCACAGGATACCAGATAACTGAGATCCTACTTAAACTATTATCCTTTTCACTTTCCCAGCAAGAGCAAGGATGTGGAACTGCTTGAGCAAGTCCAGCAGAGAGCTACGGAGATGATCAGGGGGCTGGAGCATCTCCCTTGTGAGGAAAGGCTGAGAGACTTGGGTTTGTTCAGCCTGGAGAAGAGCAAACTGAGGGGGGATTTCATCAATACTTATAAATATCTAAAGGGTGGGTGTCAGGATGATGGGACTAGGCTCTTTTCAATATTGCCCGATGACATGACAAGGGTCAATGGGCTCAAGCTGGAAAACAGGAGGTTCCACCTCAATATGGGAAAAACCCCTTTCCTGTGTGGGTGCCAGAGCAGGGGCACAGGCTGCCCAGGGAGGCTGTGGGGTCCCTTCCCTGGAGACATTCACACCCCACCTGGACACGTTCCTGTGCCCCCTGCTCTGGGTGTGCCTGCTCAAGCAGGGGGTGGGATGGGATGATCTCCAGAGGTCCCTTCCAACCCCTGCCATTATGAGATTCTGTGATTCTGTGATATGACAACGTATACCCGCAAGATAGCACAGTCTTACATATAAACAAACAGGCACAAAGCTCATCTATGCCTGGATCCAGGGCTGTTAGAACAGTATTCACAGAAGGAAGGCAATAATCCCACATGCACATGTTCTTACAATCTGCTGTGGTGGCCAGCAGCATAGAGCTATGAGCTGCTGCCAAGTGAACTCCACACAAAGTTGTTCCTCCATGTGAATTCCAGAAAACATCCAGATCTATGTAATCAACACAAAGACATTTCAGTTTGCTATTGTAAGTCTGACCAGGAGCAACATCTTCTTAAAACATTGAACCACTACTCTTACACTCCTGACTCTATAAACAAGTGCATGCTGCTACTACTTTGCAGAAATTGAACATAAGGAGTCATGAATGAAGCCAAACCTTGCCTTTAGATTTCAAAAGGAGCTCTGAATCTCATGGCCTGCAAAAAGGTCAAATGCTGTCTCAGCCTGCCTTTCTGAGTGTTATTTCCAATCAAATTATGATCCGATTGCTTTGGAGGGGTTATTCAAGATTTTCCTATGAAATAATTGTAATAATCCTTTCCTTTATGGCAGGTGCTATCCACACACATCTACAGTATTCCTGCTCTGAAAAAAAGCATGTTTCTAGAGTGAGAAAGCTAATTATTTCATATGTTTCTAATTCTTTAATATCACTTGCAACTGATGCCACAATCACAGACTGGTCCTTTGGCAAAGTCTGATCAATGCATATTAAGCAGTATCAAAAATGTGTCTATCATTTGGCAGTAAGCATGTAATATGACATGTCATTCAGTGTCACTAGAGACTTGCCGCACGCTGATGTTCCTGCTTCAGGATCACTCTGGACCAACCACTGTTTTGCACTTCTCACTTGCAGAGACGGTTTTTTCATTTCCCTGGCAAGCCACATGGGATAAAGATGCAGTTGTACCCAGACAAATTTTTATAAGCAATTTCCGGTTAATAGTGCTGATTTCTCTAGAGATTTAAAAAACACCTAATCAGAATGAAGAACCTTTCCAGCCTCCATCAGTAACTTTCATCTGATTTTACAGAATTACCGTAATTAACCAAAGACCACAGATTCTCCTATTCCTGTCTAACCTTCAGTAGGACTGAAGATCCAAACACACAGAATATGTCCTGCCCCAAGGACTTTGCAGCCGAGATTGAGACAGCATACAGGTAGGAACAAAGAGCAAGGAGGAGTAAAGATACAGCTAACACTAGTCAGATTGAACAGATAAAGCATGTTTTGACAAGCTAAGTCGTTAAATGTACTATTCAGAGAATTATCAAGATGCATGAGCAGTAGGAGTATTTACGTGTTTGCTGTGCTAGTTAGATATGTTACAGGACTGATCTGGCATTTAAAGAAAGGTTAAACTGAACTGAAGATGCTGTAGGTGTAGTCTTGTCTGACTAAGAACTAGGTTAATTTTAGGAATAGAGGCTGTAGGAGTTACTCCAACCTGGGAGTAGTCCTGGAAGGTATTGTAACTCCTAGAAATACCTTCTGAAGTTAGAATCTGTGCCTGAACTTCTTGGCACTGGGAAATTACTACTTTTCTCAATGGGAGTGTAGTAACACCCTGAGTATCTGGGAAGCAGATCCATGCAAGCCTCCTGCCACCTTCACCCTTGTTTGGCTTGCCACTTTCTGGTTGCAGAAGTAAACTGAGAACAGGTTCTGCTCTCTGAACTGTACTTGAACCCAAAATAGGCAAAATGTGTCCTACTAGTAAGACAAAATATCACACTACTGCATTTCTCCTCCACCTTCATGTTCAAAAAAGCACCAGGAGGTGAAATCTAGTGGTACCAGAATGGTACTCACAGTGGTACCAGGGAATGAGTCCTGAAAGTGTATTCTATTGGATGGAGGTCAACTAAATTTTAGCCTGCCTTGTTCTGCCACATAAATGTGTGTCTGGGATTAAATAAAAAGGAGAATAACTTCACAGAAGTATTCCTGAATCAGTAAAATCAAGGATTGCATTAAATTAACTCTTCTGCTGAACAGGTCTAAGTTTAACTTTAAAATATGCTCTTACAGAGTGCAATAGTTCTACCAAATATTCTCCAGGTGACCACTGAATGTTTAGAGCATCATCCAACACTTTTTATAAATCACAGCTCACTCATGAAGGTAGTGCTTCCATGTGGCAGGTACTTCTTATTCATTGTAACACATTTAAAATATAAGTTTGGTTTCGTTCTTGGGAGAAGTCTTGAGAGGCGTCAATGGCCCACGACTTGCAGAGTGCTGAGCACCAACTGGCATTTGGGTCTATGCTGATTATGTTGTTACAAAAATATCAGCGATGTTACCACCCTTCATTAATTACACAGAAAGAAAAGCTGTTACTCTATTTTCCTTTGTGCATCATGGTTGTTTTGTATATAAGGTATATATTTATATCTTTTCCATGTGTGTATATATTTATCATATAAAAATGAGATAGATTTTTTCTGAAAATTATTCTTGGCACGTAACATGAAATTGTTCCCCAATTAAAACTCACACACATTTTAGGCTCTCCAAACCTACATCTGAGCAGCACTTGACATAATATTTCCAAATTATGCTTACAGCTATCTGGTACTCTACCTTTTCCTATGACTTTTATTCTCTGCTTGCCACCACCATCACCTCTATTTGTCCGTTATCTCCACAAGTTCATCTTATCTTGTAGGCCCTGGATATAAACATTTGCACATCTGTACATACACAATTACATAAATTCCCTACTATTTTTCAGGATCAAGACTGTAAATTTTTTAGGGTAGACTGTCTTAATTTATAGGACAGTGAGTGGCATTACGGGCTTCTACACATTCTTGGAGTTACTGGAAACCAGTGAAATATGTGAACAACAAAGGAAAAAATCTGAGAATATGTGGACTTTAAATGCTAGTCTCGCTTCCTCAAGAAAACTGATTATTATTGGTCACTACAGTGAGCTCTCTTGACAATTAGATGTTCTTCTCAATAAGTTTACATTGAAAAAGGAAAAATTATATGCTGATCCTATCAAAAGTAGCAGACAGTGGACTGTACCACTTAATCTTACTCCCCATGTAATCTGTGTTGAAAGTCCGACCAAGACAATACCATTGCCGCAACTCATTTTAGGTCCTGTGAACAGGCAGTTTGTGCACCATGCTGTCCTCTAATCTCAAACAAATAGCTCAGACTCAGCCTCTAGAAAGATTTTTTGGAGAGCTTAAGACTTTTTTGTCCCAGCTCAATTCTGGGTACAGGTCAGAGGAAAAAAAGTTGTAACTCACCTTTGATAGAGCTATATCTGCTGAGAAACCAGGCTACAACCTGTGATTTTGAAATCCTGTCCTTAAATTCAGAATGACCTGTATTTTATATACCAGCTACTGAAAAAACAATTACCTGGAGGAAAATTATTTTATTTTAAGCAACTCCACTTCTCTTTTTCACCCATCTAAGGGTACTAAGTTATTACTGAAATTGTTTCCTAGGTTTCTTGGAGTACTCTCCTTACACAAAAGGAAAGGTTTGCCTTCATTTCTCTCGAGGAAAGTGGTGGGGTTTTAATGAGACCAGTTCTAAACAGAAATGCTTGTGTGCCTTGTTTGAATAACAACTTATGAGAAGCTTCCAGATATGGCAGTAGATATTTGTAAAAATGAAGAAAAAAATCAATATGAATTTGATTTAAAAGTTTTTGTTCTCCTTTTCTCTCTAAGGAAAATGGTTTCTTAGCTGGAAATCATATGGGAATTGAATTAGCTAAAGTCTTATTAAATGTCTTTTTAGCCCAGTCACTTTGATAAATATTAATTATGAGACATGAAAAGACATATAGAGAATGTTTTCCAAAGAGCATAATGGGAAAAATACAAAGGTTTGTCCTTTTTTTTTTTCTTTTCTCTTCTTTGTGTGCTTGCAAAAACACAGAACACAATGAAGCTCTTTTACTTTGTACTTTGGGGTGTTAATGGTGCATTTTAAAACAGAATGTGTCATGGGACGTGTTCCAGAAAATTTTGGGCAAACAAAATGTTTGATGACTCTGGCAGAGTACTGTAGCTTCTAAGAGTCCATTCCACTTTAGAAATATTCATGATGAACACGTTGGTGGAAAAGCATGGAAAGTGCCAAAACATTTTACAAAATCTCATCTACACAGATAAGTAAAACGCCTGTCCTTTCCAGCTAAAACTTTTCAGTTTTCTGCTTATTTAATTTACCTTACCCCACTCACCGCAACATTTTACGGTAGCTCTGTAAAGTACAAAAAACAGTCATCCTTATTTTATAGATAGATGGAAATCCAGATAGACTTTCAATGAAGTGGAGTCATGTAGGAAGACTCTGCCCAATAAAGTATTTAATCCAGGACCCTCAAATTTGAAAGCAATTACCTCAGTCTCTCAATCACTCATTTTATTTCATTCCATTAAAGTCAGGGCTAGGAGATTTTGATGAAGAAAATAACCACTTTAAAAAATAAAAATCAAGATTGCCTGAGTATAATATCATAAGCTCAATAAATAATGATCCTATCCGATTCTTTATTACGAACGGAGTATCACCCAGCACTAATAACAAAAGCATCATATTCAGACTATCACCGGTTGATCATTTGATCAATTATCCAGCTTGGGGGCTTAAATTTCAGATGGTGATTTCTAATGCATCTGTTTTCATGTATCACTTAATCTCTAGAGAAGCCTAAAACTGATCTATTGCCTCCCTCTGTTTCAGGCTACAGTGTTCTACAGGTCCCTATGCATACATAACCTCCTTGGTATAAGGAGACCTGAAGAAGTGGGCAGAATTTAAGCACCTGAGCACCACTGCAATTTTGAAATGAGTAAAGAGATGTCAAAACTCCACCTAAGAGCTTGTAAGGTGTGTTCTGATTACACGTGATTTATCTGGTCAGCTTGAAGTTTCCTCCTGAGCTAGTTGCCAGTTGCAACTGAGGTGGTGCTGTGCACTTTTTGAAAACTAAGTTAGTACAAATATGATTGACTTTGTGAGCTGAATATCAGCCTCCAGACCCATACTATGAACATAAGACGGAAGCTGCCTTATAAGTGATTCAGGGTAGTGAATGGAGCATCTACACAAGGCCCCAGCTCTCCTTTGCTGGGTAGGACTGGACTGCATACACAGGATGATGTTAAGATGTGCTGGACACTCCAGCCTCCTTATGCGTTGCTGGCCTGTTTCATTCTTTGGAGGCAGTTTTGGACTAACCAGCACCTTCCTCCAGCACAGTTCTACCTATACAGACAGACACGGACCTCTTACAAACCACATGTCATTCAGATGTTACAAACCAGCCAGTCCCAAACACTGCTTGAGAAGGATGCAGAAAACCTGGATGTCTGCATACTTCTCTGCCTAAAAGAAGTAATCCTGGGCATTTCAAGAATATGCACTGATTGCTACTTGGTGGTCAGACTCAGCACTTTCAAATTGTCCATGGATTACTAGATTTTTAATTTAGTAATCATCCAGAGCAAAATGAGACACCCTCACCCCCACGTTCCCACCCCCTGGAATTATTACTGCAGGAACTCTTGGAGCTGAAAATTAATGGGGGGGGGGGGGGGGGGGGGGAACCAAACCAAACCAAACCAAACCCCAAAACAAACAAACAAAAAAACCCTCATACCTAAAAGAGTAAGCACTTTCTCTTCTGCTTAGGGGAATATCCTGGTTACTTCCAGCTCAAGTCAAGATCCTGCTTGGGTTCAGTTGTTTCTATCTAATGGGATTTTCCTGATGCTTCGGCAGCAGAGGAGGAAGGTGTCCCTTTATACCATGTCAATTGTTAGGCACCTGCCCGCAAAGGATTATCAATACCCACTTTCTAATAACTGACATCCACAGAGCAGTTTCCTTTGTTAGATCTCAAAACTGAACTAAAATTCAGGCTGTAACTAAGGGAAACGCTGGTTTCAGAAGTCTAAAAATGTTTCTAAAGATCACTAAATCATTTAGCCATTAGAACCGGTTCCAGTGTGTGTAAAGCCATTAGCAGTAACATTGCCTGTAAGTATCTGTTGCAATCAGTTTTATCCCTCTGCATGACTCAACACCCATTTTTCTTGTGTGTCCTGATTGATATTCAGACAGCAGATAGCTTTGCTAGAGATATCAAAGCAGAGAGTCTGGATTTCTAAAGATCAGGCTAGGATTTGGTTCAACCTCCTTCAAAACAAAGCCCCTTCCCCTGTGCTGTAGGTGTAATTTTTCAAGTATTATATATGCCTTGAGGTGCTTTGAAGTTAATAAATATTATTGTGTCAAATAAAATAAAATAAAATCTTCTCAGCGAGACAAAGATCAACTTCAGTACTATATAATATATGGCTTTAGCCCCTGGCAACGAGTTCTGGGAGTTAACAGTGGTTGAGAAATTTGAGTGCACAGCTGTGGGTTTGGACTACAGAGTATCTAAGCTGCAAGAGAAAATTATTTTTCAAAAATAAAGGTTTTATGAGGTGAAAGAGTTATGTAAATGGTCTTTCAAAACTTGTAAGAAGCAAAAGTTTTAATGCATGAAAACTCTTTGAAAATCAGAGGGACAATATTTTGTGTACTTGAAATTTATGACTTTTTTTTGTCCAATGAAGCATATAAAAAATGGAAAAGCTTTAATTCATAATTACATGTGATGAGTTTCCATCAAGTTCATAAGTCCTCTTTTTGCTGCCTAATGCTTTAAGGGTGAAAGCTCGCAACGTCTGCTGTCAGACCAGAACCTTGCTCAATGTGTGAAAGGAGTATTCCTAAGGAAAATAAAGCTGCTTTGGAAGTATCATGGCTCCCTGTGAAGCAACAGCTAAAAAAGGCAACACAGTTGAGCATCATCAGGAAGGGCCCTGAGAGACTGTCCTGGGTCAGCTGGGATAGAGTTAAATTTCTTCGTAGTAGCCAGTATGGGGCTGTGTTTTGGATTTTTGCTGGAAACAGTGGTGATAATGTGGAGATGTTCTGGCTGTTGCTAAGTCGCGCTTACAATGGCCAAGGACTTTTTCAGCTCCCCGTGCTCTGCCGGGTGCACAAGAAGCTGGGAGGGGACACAGTGGGACAGCTGACCCAAACTGACCAATGGGATATTTCATACGATATGACGTCATGCTCAGTATATAAGCTGGGGAAGGAGAAGGAAGGGGGGACATTGGGAGTGATGGTGGCTGTCTTCCCAAGTAGCCACTACACGTGATGGAGCCCTGCTTCCCTGGAGACGGCTGCACACCTGCCTGCCAATGGGAAGCAGTGAATGAATTCCTTGTTTTGCTTTGCTTCCGCGCGCAGCTTTTGCTTTATCTATTAAACTGTCTTCATCTCAAACCATGAGTTACCTCACTTTTACTCCTCCGATCCTCTCCCCCGTCCCACCAGGGGGGAGTGAGGTAGCGGCTGCGTGGTGCTTGGCTGCTGACTGGCGCTAAACCACAACAGAGACGAAAAGAAGGTACCGTTTGTAACTGCATAAACCCTTGGCTACCATGCAGAGCTGGAGTGACATATTAAAGACGGTACAGAGCAGAGTCACTTAAATGACAAAGGGGACAGAACCATGGCTTGGTGAGGAGAAACCAAAGAGGTTTGGACTCTTCAGTTTAAGAAGAAAGCTGAGGGAGACATGTTCGACATCCTGAAGGTGGTGTAAAAAAAAAATAAATTATAAAGAAAAGGTAAAAAATGAGTGCAGCGCTATTAATCGCCACCCACACAGTACTGCAAACACTTAGGGGGCACTTTGTGAAACTGTCTGGAAACAGATAAAAGTAGCCCTTTTTTACATAGGACTTAGTGAACTTTTGGAATCTGTTCCTACAGAAGACTGTGAGGCAGGCACTATCAGCAGGTTCAAAAATAAAACAAAGACATTAATGAACAGCAGGTCTATAAACAGTTGTTAAAGGGGACAGGCAGGGATTCCCCTTCTAATATCCTTGTTCCAGTGACTGGTGGAGAATGAAGATAATGGGCTTCATATGCTTTTCCTAAACTGTGTCTCCTACTGCCACTATCAAAGACAGGCTGATAGGCTACATGGACTATTGATTTGATAAACTTGGTTAATTCTTTTATTCTCTTTTTTCTATTGGAAATTCAGGAATTTGTCTCCTGATTCCTAAGGAGATATCCTAAGGAAAATTGAAGGACAAAGTGGTAGTTGTGGTCAGAGTCACAGGCTAGAGTAAAAGGTGTGCACTGGAGTTTGTATCCTTGCACATGTAGGAGATGTGAAGGAACCGAGAATGCCCCACCGCACCCAACAGCAACAGGGATCCAGACACAGTAAGTGTTTTTGAACAGTCAGTGAAATAGGCATGCATTTTTTTTGTGCACAGTTTTAAATGAGTAGAATAAATTACAGCAATTTAAGGAGACCCTGTACGTTCTCCTGAGAGTGCAATGAAAGAGGCAAGATATACCTACAAAGGCAAAATACTGCATTAAGAGCATTTTCCAGATAGGGGTGAGATGAAATAAATTAATCTGCTTTCCAGTTACTGTAACTATCTCAAAATGTTTTGCAGTAATGATCTACAATGCAAAATTGAAATATTAACATGCGGTATGAAAATGAACTTTTGATGGTCCTGCTATAAGGCATCATATACCACTCCTTAGGAGCCACAACATATATACTAACGAGCCAAGATTATACACAGCATATGCATGTGTAAGGGAGGGAATCCAAAAGGAAAATACTATGGCACTGCAAGTTTCCAGATACAATGTCAGGCCCCTGCATATATCACATTTCTCTCCACCAATGTATCATCCTTCTCTAACATTTAACCTAACCCAAGTATTGTTCTGTACCATTGATAACCCATGAAAGTCACAGAAATCTTATACAGGATTCAGAACAAATTCAGACACATACCTGTCTCCTAAATTTGAGGTATGTAGTAAATAGGTCTAAAGCAAATGCTTATGTTATCCAAACAGACAACAGGTAGTAAAGAAACATTGAAAATCTGTGAGAGATCTTGTCTGCCTACTGTAGGTGCCTAGTTTAGGTCAAAGCCCTTTCTGCGTGCCTGATTCTTATAACAAATTGAGAAGTGAGACACAGTGGTAGGAATTCTTCACCAGATAGTGCCTTTGCTTCCCCTGGTTCATGCCTTTCATCTGAAAATTTCCTCTGCTCCTTGATACTATGTCATTCAGCTTCAAATATTTGCTGGGCCTAGTTAGTATCCGTACCACAAGTGTGGGTTTTTTAACTGCAGTACTGCAAATTATTTTTCAAACATCAAAACTGCAATAAAATGCAGGAGTAAAACCCCATTAATTTTTGCTTCTCACCTATAATACATTCAGAATTTTGGGGGGATGAAAATTATTATATAAACTACGTAAGCATATGGCAAATGCCTCTCAGTAATACTTTGGATATTTTTCCTACAAAAAGTTTTAGATGTTCACATGTTCAAAGTTTAAATGTTTAAACTTTCAATGTTCCAATGTTACGATGTCTTCCTGAGTTTATGCAAAGATTAAAATCAGTGGGTCTTTAATTGTCTAGACCCAGGGTGGATCTTTAAAGACCCAGAGTGGATTTTTTATTGTCTTGTGAACTGTTTTGCACTATGTGTTCTTACATTGCTAAATTTCTTTTATTTTATTTTATTTTATTATGGGAAGTGGTGCAGGATGTTAAAGAAGGCTCCAAGCAAATGCTCTAAAGAGAAGATGAGAGGAAGAAAAGCAGGGGATTTCAGGAATAACAACATTTATTCTGAAAAAATATCTTTGTTTAGCATTTAAGAAAATGGAAAGCAATTCTTTCAGTCATACAATGTTATTAAGTGTTATTAAAATAGACAAAAAGCCACACACTTCATTGCTACTCTAAACTGTTCAAATAAGTATTTCACTTGTGGTGGCAATAATTTCTGTATGTGCAAATGAGAGACTAATTACTAACTTGTTAGAATTTTTTTCCTATAATATCTAGGTGTCTACTTGACTCCTCAAAATGATTTGTCAGAAATATTGCCAAATGACAATTCAAGACTATTGAGAGGCATTCAAAATTAGTGTAAAGCGAACACCACAAACAAAAGGTGAACCAAATTAATTGACTTCAGCAAAGTCCATTCTGTTTTTGTGATTCCCTCCAACAGGCATACATGTGGTTGATTGAAATCCACCTCCCTGAAGATTTGCAATACTGTGAAACATACATGTCTGAGACTTCAAAATAGGCGTTAGAGAGACTAATCGCATTTGATACAAGGTAGGAGGCACAGGAAGGGCAGAATGTTCTCCAAACCCTCTGCCATATCTGTTGTAAGTGAGCAATTAAACAAGGGCCAGGAACATTCCTGCAATGGCTTTTACAAAGTACTGGATGATCCATTTTATACTAAATTGAGGTTCAGGAGACTTATATTTAGCTAAGGTCTTCTCGCCTTCAAGAATTAAACTAAATTCTTCAAATTCACTTTGTGATTACAAAAGAATTGCTATAGTCTAACAGAGGAAGGGAAATGAAAAGATTCAGCTGAGTAGTTGCTACTTACCAGCATTATTCAAGTTTTGAGCAATTACCAAATATTGCCAAAGGGCATTCATAAACAATATTTTAAGCTCTTTAACCTAGTGGTAAAATAAAGTAACATTAAAACAAACAAACAAAAATATAAACTGTGCATAATGGAAAATACAGGTTGCTCTCCAACAAAATTTGTGACCTCTGTTTTGTTGCGTAACAAATCTTTGTACCCTGCCAATACAATGCCACAGCAGTGTATGAAACAAGGGAAACCATGAATCAAAAGAAACAGAACACATATACAGTAACTGCTATTGAAAAAGGTACCCAGTCTATAATTTTAAATATCTTTTTCAGTAACATTGCATGCTACAAGGTTAGTGCCCTAAATTCAGCATGTGTCATCAGGCATCTACCGCCTCTTGCACAGGTACTGACCATTTATTTTAAGAAAAGTCAGATGGATGCCCACATAGTCATAAAACCACTTCAGAAATATATTGTGATTTTATATCTTTATGAAAATATTTTTAACTGGAAACAGAAAGAAATAAAGCAGGGCCATGTTACATCAGTCCCTGCTCCACAAGTAAATCACAGTAGGAAAAAATCAAGTTGGATGGAGACTAAATGTTTAGCAGCAGGTGAAGGAAAAGTAAGAAGGCAAGAAAAGTTTTTTAACAGCATTCATTGAGATATAATTCTTTCTGAAATTAATTCAATTGTCATTTCAAACATGAGAACAATAACATAAATGGCTATAGAGCCTACAGCAGCCTAGCCTATACACTCTGAGATTCAGCTATCTACAAGAAGAGGGTCTATGCATTCCTGCTTCTTATTTCATTCTGTTTTCTGCTTTGTCATGCTTATTACCATGTGAGAAACATTGATTTCTTTAACAATTCCTTACCTTCAAATATTCATGCTGAATTTTAAAGAATTTTCTGGCTATTAAGCATTATAACTATTCTGTCTGGTCCTGCATAAAAAAAAGAATTGGACATCAACAACAAATAACTGGCAGAATCAGTAAGAAAATATAGAGTCTGACTTCCAGTTCTGCCTCTAGTTAGAAAACACTTCCTAATTTTTTAAACAAAAATAGTAATAATAACTAAGAATATTTGCTTATTAAGAAAAAATCCCTTACTGTTTTTGCAACCCATTTAGTGACAGAATTGTGTCGCTTCCTTATTATTCTGGAATTTATGGTTAGACTATGCGGGAATCAGCACCATACTTTACTGAAGAAAAATCTTGTCACTTGAAAGTTAAAACTGATGCTGGCAGAGAGACAATCTTTTATCCTGTTGTAGTTAGTGCTACCACAAGAACTACAATGTTGGCTGTCAAGAAACAGACATACTTAACCCAAAGTTTAAAACACAGGTTCCTTCCAGACTGTACTATAAAACCAACTGTATTGGTAAATTGGTAAATTAATAGGTGGATAAAATAGAATAATTGCTAACAATAAAGAGGGACAGACATTCTTCCGTAAATATTTCTATACTGGAAAGGAGATTTAATAATGTAGCCATGAAATGTAAAATGATTGAAACATTATTGACTCCAACCATAACTAATAGTAATATTTAACAACAATTACTAAAACGGAGGATTTTAAGATAAGCAAATCCAGATAATACTCATCTAAGACCTTAAAGCATATGACCAAAAAATTCTCTGGATCACAAATGCCAACTTTCCAATATATTCTGGAGTTCTAGAGATATTGCAGAATAAATCCATGCTTTGAAAAATTATAAGAAACTAACATTATTTTTTTATGGAAAGCTATAGATCTGCAGATACAACAGCATCCCAGAAAAAAATCATAGAATGACTAATATAAAACTCAACAAATAAGAATTAAAAGAATGCAGTACCGTTAATGCTACTCTACATTTGTAGAAAATTAAAGTATATTGGCAACATTTTGCCATGTTTACAACTTTGTGTGATGAAAATAATGAAGCTGCTGTAATAGATCTCTGTAATATGCTTGATTTGAGACTACATGACATCTTGAGTCATAAATCTTGAACAATTTAACATTCACGTATTAAATGGATTAAAAACTTGTTAAATAATAAGATTCAGAACACAGCCCTGAATCAGAATCATTGTCAACCCCTGCATTTCAAGTAGAAACCCACTGAGATTTTTTAAGTTCTTTTTGGCTCTGTATATCTTAATCTTTTTATCAGTGGCTTAGGAATAGACAAATACACAATAAAACCACACGTACAAAAGGCACTGATTTTGTTGATGAACAAATGCCTAGGGAATAGTAAATAGAGGACAGGCCATCCCTATAGCCTGTAAGGAGATCTTATGTGTTTCAAATCTAAAAACACACATCAAAGGCAAGAATATAGGCCATGATAATGCAATGGCAGATTAGTCGGAGGTGTCCCTGCTCACTGCAGGGGGTTGGACTAGATGACCTTTAAAGGTCCTTCCAACCCAAACTATTCTATGAATCTATAATTCTACAATTCCATCTTAAGCACTGTAATTTTGAAATGGCCTTAGGATGACAAAGGGCAATAAACTGAGAGTAACTTCCCAGTACAACTTTGTAACCAAAAGGATTAATATGATCCTAGGATTATAAACATGGAAATATTCTCCAGGGTAAAAAGTCCCAAACCCTATGTTTGTCAGAGTTATAACTCCTGTTGTAATTCTGTCCACAGTTCTGGTTTCCATATGTTATAAAGGATACTAAAACCCTTGGAAAGGATTCAGAAAAGAACTGATGATGGACTGGAAAATATGCATAACAGTGAAAAAATGGATGAGATCGATCTGGTTAGCTTATCATACAGACCACAAGGGAGAGACTCAATCACATGCCCTGAACACCTATAAAAGAAACAGAACTTTGACAACAGCTCTTCAGTATAGAAGGTCACCTGTAAAAGGTTACCTGTAAAATAGATAAGCTCAGAATAGAAATAAAGTACAAAATTTTAACAAGGCCAAGATTACCATAGATGTTAGGTGTTTATTGTCATTAAAAAGAATTACAACTTCAGTGTTTATTCAGTGACTTTTGAATAGAAAACATTGCTGGCATTGCATCTAGAAAGATGGGGACTGTTACTGTTAACAGCACTCTGTACCTGGGAAATGAAGTTCTCATAACAGTGTAACTTCCAGGGGTATTAATTTATGCACTCTGTGACAGCGATTTGTAGACTTCAGGGCTTGCAGAGACTCCTAGAACTGTCCCTCCCCATTCTTTACTAAAGGAATTTTTTTCCTTTTTGTGCTCTTCTATATGTAAACAGTTTGCCTTGTCATAAATACATGTCATGGTGGGAGTTTGTTACAGACCACCCAACCAGGATGAAGATGCAGGCGAATTATTCTACAAGCATCTGTGAGAAGCCTTATGATCCCTAACCCTCATCCTCAGAGGGGACTTCACTCTACTGGATATCTGCTGGAAATACAGTACAGCAGGGAGGAAACAGTCTAGGAAGTTCCTGGAGTGTGTAGAAGATAACTTCCTGACACAGTTCGTGAGGGAGACAACTAGGGGAGGAGCCCCGCTGGAGCTGTTGTTTGTGAACAGAGAAGGACCTGGGGGTGATGAGGTGGCTGGAGGCTGCCTTGGGCATAGCAATCATGAAATGCTAGATTTTTCAATTCTTGGAGAAATAAGGACGGGGACCAGCAGAACATCTCCCTTGGGCTTCCAGAGGGCAGACTTTGGCCTGTTCAGGGCACTGGTTGACAGTGATACTTGGAAGGCAGCCCTGAAGGACAAAGGGGTCCTAGAAGGCTGGGCTTCCTTCAAGAAGGAAATCTTAAAGGCACAGGATCAGGCTGTCCCCACATGCTGAAAGAGAAGCCAGTGGGGAAGACAACTGGTCTGGCTGAACAGAGAGTTTTGGCTGGAACTCAGAGGGAAAAGGAGAGTTCATGACTTTGGAAGAAGGGGCAGGCAACTCAGGAGGACTACAAAGGTGTAGTGAGGTTATGCAGGGAGAAAATTAGAAGGCCCAAACCCAGCTAGAGCTTAATCTGGCTACTGCCATAAAGGGCAATAAAAAAAGTACTTCTATAAATACATTAGCAGCAAATGGAGGCATAAGGAGGATCTCCAGCCTTTATTATCTCTCTTATGAGGAATGGCTGAGACATCTGGATTTTTTTAGCCTAGGGAAGAGAAGACTGAGGGGGGATTTCATCAATACTTATAAATATCTAAAGGGTGGGTTTCAGGACTATGGGACTAGGCTCTTTTCAATATTGCCCAACGACAGGACAAGGGGCAACAGGCTCAAGCTGGAACACGGGAAGTTCCACCTCAATATGGGAAAAACTCCTTCCCTGTGCGGGTGCCAGAGCAGGGGCACAGGCTGCCCAGGGAGGCTGTGGGGTCCCTTCCCTGGAGACATTCAAAATCTGCCTGGATGCGTTCCTGTGCCCCCTGCTCTGGGTGTGCCTGCTCCAGCAGGGGGGTTGGACAGGATGATCTCCAGAGGGCCCTTCCAACCCCGCCAGTCTGGGATTCTGTGATCCTGTGATTCTGTGATTAGATTAGACAGGATTCTGTGATCCTGTGATTAGATGTGGGAGGAAACATACCGACAAAGGATTAGGAAAAGGCTGAGGTACTTAATGCATTCTTTGCCTCAGTCTTTAATAGTAAGACCAGTCATTCCGTGGGTACCCGGCCCCCCTGAGCTGGAAGACAGGAACAGGGAGCAGAATGGAGCTCGCATAATCCCAGGGGAAATGGTTAGCAACCTGCTACACAACCTAGACACACACAAGTCAATGGGGCTGGATTAGAACCACCTGTGAATACTGAAGGAACTGTCAGAAGTGCTCACAAAGCCACTTTCCAGCATTTATCAGCGGTCCTGGCTACCCAGGAAGGTCTCAGATGACTAGAGATTGGCAAACGTTACACCTATCTACAAGACGGGCCAGAGGGAAGATCCAGGGAACTACAAGCCTGTCAGCCTGATCTCGGTGCCAGGGAAGCTTATGGATCAGATCATCTTGAATGCCATCACGTGGCACGTACAGGACAACCAAGTGATCAGGCCCATTCACCATTGGTTTATGAAAAGCAGGTTCTGTTTGACTAACAAGATGTCCTTCTATGTCCTGCTTAGTAAATGAGGGAAAGGCTGTGAATGTTGTCTACCTAGACTTTGGTAAAGTCTTTGACACCATTTCCCACAACATTCATCTGGGAAAACTAGCTGTTCGTGGCTTTGAAGTTAATATTCTTTGCTGGGTTAACAATTGTCTAGATGGCCAGGCCCAAGGAGTGGTGATGAATGGATTTAAATCCAGTTGGTGGCCGGTCACAAGTGGTGTCTCCCAGGGCTCAGTATGAGGGACAGTTCTGTTCAATATCTTTATCCAAAATCTGAACGGACCGAGTGCACCCTCAGTAAGTTTGCAGTTCTGCAGGCTGAGGGTAGGAAGGCTTTACAGAGGGATCTAGACAGGCTGGATCAATGGCCTGAGGCCAGCTCTATGGGGTTCAACAAAGCTAAGTGCTGCATCCTGCACTTGGGTCACAACAACCCCAGGCAACACTAATGGTTTGGGGACGAATGGCTGGAAACTGGTACGGTGCGAAAGGTCCTGGGGGTGCTGTCTGACAGCTGGCTGAACATGAGCCGGCAGTGCCCAGGGGGCCAAGGAGGCCACCAGCCCCCGGGCTTGTGTCAGCAAAAGTGTGGCCAGCTGGATTACAGAAGCCATCGTCCCCCTGTACTTGATACTGGTGAGGCCACACCTTCAATACTTTGTTCAGTTTTGGGCCTCTCAGGACAAGAAGGACATTGAGGTGCTGGAGCGTGTCCAGAGAAGGGCGACGGAGCTGGGGACCCTTTGCCAGCTGGAGAACAAGTGTACTGGGGAGTGGCTCAGGGAACCAGGGGTGTTTAGCCTGGAGAAAAGGAGTCTGAGGGGAGACCTTATTGTTCTCTACAGCTAGCTGAAAGAAGGTTGTAGCAAGGTAGCAGTCTCTTCTCCCAAGTAACTTGTTACAGGATGAGAGGAAATGGCCTGAGGCTGTGTCAGGGAAGGCTTAGACTGGGTATTAGGAAATATTACTTCACTGAAAGGGTTGTCAAGCATTGAAACAAGTTCCCCAGGGAAGTGGTTGATTCACCATCCCTGGAGGTGTTTAAAAGTCATTTGCATGTGGTGCTTATGGACATGGTTTAGTGGTGAACTGGCAGTGTTAGGTTAATGGTTGGGTTCAATGATCTTAGAGGTCTTTTCCAACCTATGCAATTCTGTGTATTCTGTGTATTCTGTGTGCTATACACAAAGTTGCTCAGCCATGCTTAACTGTCCTAAACTAGGACATGCTTTCCTGTCTGTTACCCTTATGATTTTTGCAGAATTTATCAGTATGATCAAATGAAGTAATTCTGAGGAAAATTGCCACTCCCACAACTCACTGACTCTGAGGCTTTTACAAGGTGCTGGTATATATAGAGCGGGACAATTTGGCAAACCCAGACATGCAAAATATTATATATATTTAAAAAAAAAAATCTTCTATTTTAATTCATACAACTTCATGTAAATTACCAGAATATCTAATACTATCAAGTGTACCAGACAGACTATATCAGAAAGTAAGTATCGATCATTTCTACTTGGATAGTAAGGTTTGTTTTCTGATGTTTACTCAAGATAAACTAAATTTGTAGGGTATTCCATTTTTGTACAAGGTAAAGTCTGTTCTGGTCATTATTTTGCTTTCAGTCTTCTGGCAAACGGATCCAGCAGAACTGCAGATTAGAAAGTCATTTCCAGTTAATTCCAGCTCCCTGATATTCAAAAGATGGAATATGAATATAACGCCTGTCAGAAGAAAGACACTGATGGCCAACATCAAGTCAAATCCTTTAGAATACTGAATCCAGGAAAATATTTTTGCATAAAATACTATCAAGAAAAAGTGTAAGAACAGGTATATGTCAAAACATCTAACATGTTACCCTACCAGTCAGATTCATCTGCTTGAACCAGCAATATACTGTACTCATCTACTGCATCCACCATGAAAGTAATCTGCATCAGAGATTGAAAATTGAGGACAAAGGTTCTTGAGCTTCTTTCCAGTCTTTCTACATGTACAGACAGATCTGCCTTTTGTTCTTCTCCCAGATTATAATGGAATAATATATTTAATTTCATGACCTCATACAGCTGAAAACAAATCCAAAGCCCTAATGAATAAAAACTGCGTAGCACGTCTTGATTAAACTTGGCCGCTACAGAAGTCTGTTCCTTTCTATATAAAATGGTTTTCAAACTCATCCTTGGGGCAGCAAACCTGCTGATACCCTCAAAACTTGTAGGAATTCTCAACTGCCCAAAAATTCTGCTCTAATTACAGTAAGGTTAAACCTGAACATTTAAAAGTGTATACATTATTTTAGCCTGATTATCACAAAAGCAGTTCTGAATTGAACTGTTTTTTATTTGCTTGGTTGTCTCTTTTGAGGAAGAAGACTTCGAAACTGATATTTTACTTTCCAGTTGTGAGTTCTCATCATATAGAAAGATCATATTTTTAAGCTTTGCCTCAGTGCTCTGAGGGCTGCAAGCATTTTTCCCCAATGAAACTTGTGATTCATATGTAATGACTTGCCTCAAGGAGTGAATGTTTTAAGTACACGCTCATATATCATGAAACATGGAGTGTCTGATCAGTTAACTCTTGGGAGAAGGGATGTTGACTGTTCTTATGCCTAGAAATGAGCTTAATAGCATCCCCACTTGGTTTCAAGTAGCTTGGAGAATTCTCAAGAACCACCAGTTCTTCACTCACACATTTTAGCTATTTCTGAAATTTATTGTTATTTTTTAGTGCCCAGGATCAGTCCTCACAGATTTTATACTCCTTACCAAAAGGTCTCTGTCTTCCACTCATGCAAAATCATGTATAGGTCAAATGAAGATTTGCTCCTTATGCCACCCTCAGGTTTAGCAAAAGCAGTGCTGCAGTGTCATTTCCTGCAATAGCACACAGATAAGGGCTCAGCATCATACGCAGCTCTTGCCGAGAATCCTGACCAAAATAATTAAATCTTGTTGTCTACACAGACTTGTTTTCCAGTGTTTGAAAAGGTGCAGCTGCAACTGTAGTTGCTCAAATATATGAAACTTTAGGTACCTTTGGATCGGTTTGGATACTTAATTAAAAAAGGTCAAGGTGCCTGAGTAGGCATAGCAGCAAATT
The DNA here is from genome assembly GCF_963921805.1 of Phalacrocorax carbo. Lineage (NCBI taxonomy): Eukaryota > Metazoa > Chordata > Aves > Suliformes > Phalacrocoracidae > Phalacrocorax > Phalacrocorax carbo. The sequence goes on along the minus strand of NC_087513.1, from coordinate 212,102,339 downwards.
AACATCCAGCACTTGTGGACCCTGCTCCTTGTGCCACAAGCAGACAAGGTTTCTTTGCAAAATCTCCCACCCCCCCATTCACTTTTCTCTGATGTAAAGTGGAACTATTAAAGAGTGGCATCTCCTGCAAAGTGCCCTGAGACCTCTCCGTAAATATCAAAGTGGAAGTTCTATATATTCATTAATTTTTTTAGATATCCAAAAGTAAACATATCAGTTTAAATTGACAAGTGTTTAAGGTAAGGGTAATGAAAATAGTGGAGTGGAATCTGTATCTTCAGAAAACATCTAGTTTATATCTGGGATAAGTTCCAAGTTCACTGAAATGAGCAGATAGGGACCCAATGCCTCCCTCAGACATTTGGATACAATGACTGCACAGGCAAACACAGCAACTGTTATTTCCTCAGCAACAGTTTAAAAGCAGCCCCAGCTTCACCCAATACTAGATTTGCCTGATTTTTTTTTCCTCTCTTTGGGATGTCATCATGGAAACAGTCTTGATTACTTAATGTTCCTTAAAATGGTACTAGCCTGGCTAATCAATGTTATTCTGTTGTTAAGCAGGATATTTTTCCTTTCTGAAACAATATTGATTACCTAATTATTGCCATTAAAAGCACCCAAAACCAACACACATTTAAGCCAGTGATGGCACGGCTGCTATTAAAGCTCTCACTAGTAATACTATTCTATTTCTACTCAATTTGCAGAGCTTCCCTATTTTTGTATGTCTTCAACTCTCTCACTGTCCTAATATTTAGCAACTCCCCCACCCCTCTACAGCTTCCACCAGCAGACAGTACAAAATTAATGGTAAGTGATGGGATCCAACAGCTTGTTCCAGAAAGAAGCGGTACAAGACACAGAGAAAGGGATATGGCAGTGATATAGACGTTGCACCTGTTTCTAATTTTTAGGAGTTAAAACTTAATTCCACCTCATTCAAACTTATTTTAGAAAGCAATTGACAACAGGAAAAATTATAAAATTGGCAGGAAACTAAGACTTGGGTGTTGAGAATTAAGAACTTCAGACTGTGAATTAGAATATATATATGTATCTATATATATTGCTATTACATCAATAGGAGAATTTGACTCCACAGCTGTATTTATGATTATTGAAGGATTCTTCTGTTTATATTTAGCCATAAAATTACACCTACTTAAAAGCTCTGATACCATTTTAAAAAGGCAGCAGCCAACCTGTCTGTCTCTGCAGTCATAGGGTGTTTTAGCCTGATACTCAAAACACTTTGTGGGATTTGCCCTAGATGACAAGTCACTCCCTTTTTCTGACTTCTCACTGTGGGTTATGTGAGTTTGTGAATCACAATTTGTATATATGATTGTGTATATGTTTGTGTGTGTGTGTATTCCCTCGTCCACAGTGTATTATACACTCTTTTGCAATATCTGTATATAAACAATGAAGTTATAGTATCTTTTTTTAGTTGGTGCATAGCGTATCTTATAAACAGTGGATTCATAGTGCAGGTACAGTATGCATAAAACATATACTGTATAACATCAGAGGAGTTTTTTAAGCCTCAGCTGTTCAAATAATGCCATATAGGTAGCCCACATCAGCCTCACGAAAGCTCAGTAACATTTAAAAAAGGGAAAGGTGATGATCTGCAAAGTAGCTAGAGCAATAAGATCTTTAGGCTGCACCATCGTTACTAGAAAAGGTAAGTAGACGTGGTCTGATACTTTCTTGGTGATGTCTGACATGCTTTCAGGGGTGTGCAACTTCTTGGTGAGGTATGTCAGAAAGGACTTTAAGTATGAAAACACAGAGTCACAGAAACAATTTTTCCTCCTATGTGCCTAAGATATAGAAGGTGGAGAGATAATTCAAGGACGTACCTCTGAGTATGTCAACTGGGGCCCCGGTTATACAAATATATAGCAATTGGTGGTCCTTGCTTATACAGCTACAGACTAAGAGCTGCACCGTGTCTTTGTACCTGATGGAGACAGAAAGCCCTGCCTCATCTTTCGCATTTTGCATTCTCAGTCTCACACATTTCAGCAAGAGGGACAGACGAGAGAGACAGGCCGTGTAAGCAGTCTGAATACAGCCATGAAAGACAAGATGGAACATAAAATATAGCAAAACAGGTGAGAAGAAGAGAACAAAAATGGAAAGATTTGCAACCAGGCAGTGCTAGTTGTTACAAGACTCATCCTAACATGCCTCAACAACTTTCTGGATATTTAGTAGAACTGGTTGGTTGATAACCAATGTGAAAGTCAGTAAATTGACTTAAATTTGACTTTAAATTCAAATAAAGTCTTTTGATTTTTGAATTTTATTTCTGCTAGAAAAGCAGATTAAACAAAACCATTAATCTACTGTGCCATGACAGTGTTGTCCTATGATAATCCTAAAACTGTTGACATTACTACTGACACCAAAAAAACCCACAGAACCAACAGAGTACAAAAAAAGGAAAGGGTGAAAAGGAGGACAAAGAAAGAAGAAACTGTTACGTTTCTTTCTCCTTCGTACTATTTCTCTTGCCAAGAACGGACTCAAACATGGGTTGTTTCTTGCTATGGGACCTGGCATACTGCCATGGACGTGTTCCTGCTCACAAGCAGCATCAGCATGCTGGCCACAATCTACTTCAAAAACAAATGAGGTCCAAAAATATCTCCCTCTCTAAACAGGTTGTCTCTGTGTGTGTGCGCGCGCGCATGTTTCCACGTGTGATTTATGCAAAAATCCTGTCAAAATATTCTAGTTCATCAAAAGCCTAATTTACATACATTTTTGGGACACTGTAAGAGGCTGATTAACACGACGTATCGCAATTCAGAAGGAATGTTGACTGAAGCGTTTTAGGAGTCCGGGATGCGGGAGCATGAGGCAGATAAGCATATGGAGCTCGGTGAATGAAACAGGAGGCTGCCTATTCTGCTATGATTTATGTTCCTCAACTTGTGAGAACTTGATGGCTTTCTAAGATAAGAGATTTTGTTTGGAAAAATCTCGTACAATGAAACAAATAATTATAAATGTTTCTTTATTTTTCTTTTGATATGTCCAGATACATCTTGCATCACCTTTTACAGTAACCAGGATCTGGGTTTTATTAATGAGAAAAATTGGCAGTACTATAGACTCATTTATAAATAGTAAGTTAAAATATTCAATTTAAAGCATTTAGAAATTATTTTTTATCACCTGGATTTAGAGAAACCATAGCAACATTCATCCTGCAAAATAAAATTGAACGTCATTTTATATTAGGTCTTTTAAATTTATGCAATAACTTACCCAAACATCTGAAACTAGATTAATTTTACATTTTCTCATTATTTATTTAATTCCCTTTATTTAATTGGATACTGACATTTCTCCAGAGTCTTCGAATATGAAAGAATCACATAATTGTCCCCTAACTGCTTTCTGTGACACCAAAACAATGTAAATACCATTCCCTTGCCAAGTCCAAATCTTCAGCTAGTGGAAATGTTTGCTAGTAGCCTTCCTGAAAGGAAATCACCTCATGCATTATTCACACTGCCATAGCTCTGCTTAGTAACTTTACAGCAAAAAACAGTGTTTCACCACAATGAATTACTCCTCCTCACCCCCAGCAACATCGAGTACAGTTAATTATTGGTTTGCATGGGCTCATAGTCCAGAGCACAGGAGGCAAAAAGGAAAGTACTCACCATCCCAGTGTCAAATTATCCACCAATGGGAGACAGAATTTCACATTATTATGACATATGGAGTTGCTTAATGTTTTATAAACAGTATATTTATTTAGGGTCCAAGGGAAGATGTATCCATCTTAAGCTGGCCTTCGTGCCTAATAAGAAGGGCTGAATCTTTGCAAGAAGTAGCCCCTGGCAGCAGCTACTCTCTCCATTTTTATGTGATCAACAATTAGGGCTCATTTCTGTTGCTTAATATATAATTCAGTGTTATCTAAGGTGCTGCAGGATGCTCTCTGTGCCCTCAAGTTTCCACTGCAGCAGGACCCACATCTCCCATAGGTGCTGCATTATAGCATCCCCTTGCCTACCTTTCTCTAGAAGACTAAACTCCCATTCTAGCCAATAAAAATCTGGTCAATACAGTCAGAAGACCTTAGTAAACTATTTAGCTGACTAGACAGGTGTTTATTTTTAGGATTAATCTGGAGCTTAATACCACATTTGGCTTCTGGTTATAAGTTACACTATCATAAAGCTAGCCCAAAAGAACTTTCAGACTAAGCAGGAAGACATACCATGAGTTTAGTTGTCAGCTTAGGCAGTGCTAGGTGGCAGGTGCACTGTATCACAGCCTGGGACTTGGATGTGTTTTTTCAGTTCCTGTTTCAGCAGGTGTTGGGTATACCCATCGTGAGGTAAAGAAGAGTGAGATTTGCTGTTCCTGACAGATTGTTAAGCTCACAGGATGGCACTCTTATTTATCCCCTCAGTTTGCAGGAAGGCACCCAAGAGGTCCCACTGGCCAGCTCACGGGTGCTCACTGTCACCACTGGGTGTCTCACTGACCAGCTTTCTGAAGGAGATGAGGACAGTGTTCACCCTTCCTTGGAAGAACATATTCAAGCACCAATGGCAGCTCAAGAGAAGATAGGACTGGATCAGCAAGTTACAGGGAGAGACACAACTACCCGAACTCCAGCCTCAGAAAAGGTCGGTGTGTGGAAAACACCAAACTGGGGCTTAAAAGATCCCTGCAGACAATTTCAGCCATTACTGCCGCTGTATTAAGAAAAATTATTTCTGATTAGAGACATAGCCCAGAACAGTGAAAATCTTTTCTCCTTTCAACAGGTTAATACTCTTCCTTTGTATGTAAATCGTCTTGGTTTCATTTGCACGGCACTGTGAATGCATGTGGAATATTCCCTGTTCCACTTAGAATTCCAATTGATGCTACTGATCATGTAATTAGTTAATTAGCTCTGAAAGGGTTAACTGAGATGGAGGAAAGTTCTCCTGATAACAGACTATGCCTGAAACCACACATTTTTATGGCATTACCTTGCAAAAAAGCATCACACTGAAATAGCATTAAGGAAAGACAAATTAAACAGGAGAGTAGTAGCCAGGGGAGTCTTAAAGTTAATCCAGCATATTGCTGTAAAAAGGCTTGCCATCTGGATCCTAGTTTGCTACAATATTGAAGCTTCATGGCATTTTCTTCCCTTCATCTTCATTTTCAGATATCATTCATGAGAGAGCTGAAAAACCTGTGCAGTACTCCAGCGCTGCAGCGTGTGCATGATATAAGATGCTTTCAGAAATCCCTGTTAAAGTGTGTAAACAGATAACTGTCTCCTACAACAACTCTGCGGCTGTTTGTATGTCAGTAGCCTCTGACAGACTCACAGACTCACAGCCATGGAGCAGTAGTAATCATAGAAGTGTTGGTGCTCAGAAAGTACACAAAACCAGGCGCTCACTTTTTCCAGGCAGAAGGGTGGAGGCTGTGTCGCCTTTGTCAATCACTCCAGATTCGAATAACTCCACTAAGCTTCTCTGAGCTGTTTCAAATCCCCCTCTTTACCTCTGGTATCACAGGCAAAAGCTAAAGGGACCTCTTTGCATAAAATACCTCAAAACACTAGAGGGCCGGTTGGCTTGGTAAGCGTAGCGCTGGGGCTTAGAGACTGTAACTTAACAAAACGCTTCTGAGGCTCCGGATGCTGGCTTTGACTAGCAAGGCAGAAGAGGAATGCATCAGCGATTGCATTTTATATGATCGACAAATCTGCTTCGAAGAGGCACATGGGTGAGGTGGCTGAGAGGGCAAAATGAATTACCTCTCGCCTCCTCTGACACCGTGGTGGAGGTCGGGAAGGAGCCACGGCACACGTTAAAGCAAAAGAGAGGACCTGGTATGTCTTAAAGGGAATTAAACAGAGACATTTGGAAGGATGTTTTTTTGTTGGTCTGCTTGTTTGTTTGTTTTTCTCCTAGGCTTTGGTGAGGGGAAAGATAAAAGGTGTTTACTCTCAGATACCTGCAGTTGTCACCACAGACAGGCAGGTTTTCATTCCTAGTGAGTGAAAAGACAAATTTTCCATTTTTGGTTACTTTTCCTTGAATAAAACCAAGCTTTAAAGGAACGTAGCCAGGTCCCCAGGTCACAGAAATTCAAACAGCACCAAGGGAAACTGAGATTTTACACTAGTTTGCACCCATGTAAACAACTTCTGTTCACGTAAACAGCTTCCTACTGTTTTTGGGAAGATAGTCTGATTTCCTCTCCCTGGAAACAGAATCTGACCCATCAAATTGTTTTTCACTTATGTGTTTAAACATATTTTATGCCTGCAATCCCTGCATATCACGAGCCACAGCAGGCTACGAACACAGTGGGGGTGGGGGGGGCAACAACAGAAAGTTTGCACCCAAGCACCAGGCTGATTCAGCTGTCGTTAAAAATGAAGACAGATAAAAGGGACAAAGAGGTTTTTCCCCGTCCCCCGAGGAGGAGACACTGAGTGACAGCCCACCGCAGGCTGAGCGCTGGAGCAGCCGGGAGGCACAGCTCGCCGGCCAGGCTGACCTTGCCACCGGTGAGCAGCACGGTCCCCCCCCGAGTGAGGACAGGCTGCCAAAGAGGTGCCCCTGGACATTAGGAAGCTTAAATTCACTTTGAGCACACACGGATAGCTCCACTTGTCACACTTTTGACAGGCAGGTACTCCTGCACTTCCAAGATACTGGGAGGATTTTTAAAGAAATAATCACAACCAGTCTCAAGAGGGTTTCTGAGGTGTTTCTATATGACACAATTCCTGTCTGGATGTTTTATTCTGCTCTGTAGTTACAGAGATCTGCAGTATGACCCATTAATAGGATATTTTTTTAGTAACACAGAAGTCATTGAGACCTACAGGCAGCTAGGATTATTTAAATGTTTTAGCTTAATTATCTCTAGACACACATGCATATGCACACATGCTGCCTCTGTATTTTCAGGGCCATTCTACTTCTACCGGCAAGGGAGGACCATCTCTGCTTGTACAATTTTGATAAATTACAAACAGGGGAATTTTCCTAGTCAAATCACTTTCCATCCTCAAAGTACGCTGAGCTTGCAGTGGGCTTCTCTGTCCCTAGCAACATCCCAAAGTTTTCAGTCAGTGCAAATACAGGATGTACCGACTTAAAATTTAATCATCATAACATTAGCAATGTCTAGGATATGCTCAGAAGAAACTGTATAGCATTAGGGAAATAACATCCCATGAGAGAGCAGTATCTGAACTGTACTTCATTTTCATTGCTGATGACCTGTTAGCAAAAGAATCCACAAGTATAAGCAACAGATCAAGTTGGCTGCAAGTAAATAAGAGGTACAGTCAGCTAGTTACTGCAGTACATGCTTATCTGTATTATGTTTATTTGAGGAAACACTTACATGTTTCTTATCACAATACCTCAACTTACAAAATTCTTTGATCCCATCCCCTTGAAAAGTCAGAATTATCATAAAAATCTTTGGAGCAAAAATCCAAACACTATGAATATTCATTCTCTTCACAGCTGTTACATTTATGGAAATGCAATAACAGCAAACTTCTTGGATTTGGCAAAGACTTTTTACCAGATGAATACATGCCAGTAAAAGAACTTAAGTGAAATGAAAAGCCTGGCTCACTCCGCTTTTCTAAAGAAGTGTGCTGCAGTCCAGAGCATTTTGAAAGTTAATGAAAGAGTCTTTTTTCAAATTTCAAAACATGTATGCAAATTTCCACTGGCAGTGCATGCACAGACCGTATTTAATAAACACATCAATTTGAAAGCAATGTTCCATGTGCACAGTTAAACAGCCGATGAATGGAAATTTTGCCCTGGTAGAAATAACAGCAGCCTATTTGCTTGTGATACCAAATGTGGTAAGAGTTGTCATCTTCCCGCAAAGTTTAATCCAGTCATATAATTTTGCCCTTTAACAATCTGTATGGCTAACTCTGGGGGCAAAAAAAAAAAATAAATAAAAGGTACCTGTCCATTTATTTCTATTGCTGTGATTTACTAAAGCCCTGCTCCAGCAGCTCTCAGTGGAAAGCTGCATAGACCAGGAATGTCTGCAAGTGAGACGCACAGATAGAAATATTCAGCATGAGATAATAAGGTAAAGAAGACTGCAACATACCTTCAGCAGTGTGCTCCTTCCTTCCCAGCCAGCCAGGTCTCAGGAATGTACACTACTGATGGGACTAGGAAAGTAATTGTAAACGGACTACTAATAAGTAGATTCATGAAACCAGATGTGACAGCAGGGTGTCACTAGGTCCTTTTTAAACTTGCCTCCAGTGCTGTCTCCTAGTTCCTCCAGACAGAATTAGACAGTTGCTGCTAGGATCAGAGCTGAAGAAGCAAGGGTGCTTTTTGACTGCAGTTGCTAATGCTCCACTTTCAGGGAAAGCGCAGAAGTATGTGTGTGCCTGCACTAACTGCACACACTCATCAGCCTGCTACAAGCAGGGAGATGTGATATGAATACTGAAAGAGCTGTGCAGGGAGGAGTAGTTCAGAAGCACACCCAAGCCTGCTCTTCTAGTAATTGCACCCTACTGACCTCCCTGAGCTGGATCGCTGCTGTATAATTCATCAATAAGTCTATCAGTCAATAAGTAATGGATCTGAAATAGTGCATAAGGGGAGGGGAGAGGAGGGGACAAATGCAGCTTCAAGCCTTCAAACAGCAAACTTTCAAGACAGCTGTTTTACGTTTCTCTGCCCTTAACATTCCCACTGCAAATGTCATGGTCCATAGGTGAAGGCAACTGGATTTTGTTTTAATTAATAATCTAAAAAAGGATTTCTTTAATCATGAAAAAGCACGTTTTTAACAGGAGTCCTTAATGAGAACTATTATTATTCCAGGGGTTATAGGAATACCAGCAGATCCCAGCTGTGAAGATGGCCCCACAGAGCAAGGTGGTGTACTGACTCACTCTAAAAAACCCAAAATTTACAGTCAGAATGGGTATGAAAAATGCAAGAATTATCAGTATATCTACTTTTCGTGGGAGAAAATGAGCTCCAGAGAGGGAAGAGGTATGCCCAAGGTCACACATGGAATTTGAACCCAGATCTCCTACATCCTGATCCAGTTTCTTACAAATAAAACCAGACAGCTTCTGTAGACACAAATCACCAAAGCATGAAGCAGCCCAGGCTGCCACTAACAACAGTCCTTGGTATGAACCAAAGTGGATACTGTCCATCTTCTATCTTCATGTCTTCTTTTTAAATGTAATGTTTTCACATGAATTTGAGCATGCAAACTTGACAGGTAATTCTGCTGGGCTGTGCTCCAGCCTTCTCCTGGAAAAGTGAGCTGTCACGTTAGCTTGCACACCTCTTTAGGCAAAGTTGTAGGTTTAAAATTGCTTTGGCTCATCAAGTTCTACTCTTTCTATATTGAAAGATCCTCCTCCAGATCCCACAGTGGGGCATTGGCTTCAGAATGGGTTGATGGAGGGGGGAAAAAATCATATAATGGACAATCAACACCAGGGTCTAGCAGCCCTGGAGTGGTTCCAGAGATCATCTGTCCCAGAACTGACTCTGTCCTGCTTTATTTGTGAGGTGTGATAAGATCCCAGCTCAAGGTGGTGCGGCTGCTGTCCATAAAGATAAACAATAGGACATGAAAAATCTTCAGAGACTCCTCCAGAGTAGCAGCATGTCTGCAGGGAATATTTTCTGAGTTAAGGGAAGAGTTTCTTTTTTGGCAATTGTTATTTACAGACTACTGGACAGAGCAAACAGCCTCGAGTCCATTGTGTTTGCAGCCTTAATGAACAAACAATGCAAGACAGACACACTGTAGCAGAGCTTGCAAAATGCAGTAATATTAAAAAAAATCCACATAAAAATACATTAAACCCCCTATATTTCTTTTTTTAATAAATGTATTATTCTTAAGTACTATTATATTATCTCAGTAAAATCACTCAATATTATTTTAGTTCAGGTCTGCGTTGACATTAATAAGAATTTTTCATGACGGAGAAGAATTTGGTCCTTGAAAACCAGTTCTGGAAATCCAACAGGAATAGTTCTGTGGAGTGTTTTCAGAGATGCTAAATACGGCTAATTTTATTTGCTTCTCTATCAGACATAGCTACAAGCAAACACTTCAGCTCTTACCCTGCATCAGACCTGGATGTTCGGGGCAGTTCTATTTATTTATTTAACTCCTGAAAAGGAACCTCCAAACCCACAAACGTTTAATCAAACAAGCAATACGCAAAAACAGGCACCCCACCAGGACTAGTACTGGGAGCAAAATCACTGCTTATAATGTTTGAGCTTTCATGGGTGTCTGAAATACTGACATTATATAGGGTTGTCCTTATCTAAAGTCTAGCATTTACTAAAGACTGTAGAGATGGAAATAAGTGTTGGAAAGAGTGAAATGAACAGTTTCATAGGTGAGGAAAGACCTGTGCAGAAGCATTTTGGACACCTGGGAATGATGGAAGAAGCTAGGATCATAAAGAATGAGAATATTGTGGGTGGAATAAGAGATGCTTACAACTCCTTTGTCGTGCGCTACGTGGGTAGGAGTACATCTACATGGAACACAGTGATAAGACGTGGATCTCTCTGTCCTCCAACCTCTCCAGAAGTCATATGAAGGGTGGAAGTCCTGTTCTCCCTCTGAGCTGATTGGCATATCCAGGAAAATCCATTCCCAATTAGTGCTGTTAGTCCTGCCTGAACACTAGACCTGACTTAAAATTGTGTGGATATTGTCAGCATGGCACCATGCTCAGGGCAGTTAATGTTGCCTCTCAGTAGTGTAGACTCACCCAGGCTCAGTGCCAGGCTAATCACATCACGGATCATTGCTGTTCTGGTTATTGTTACATCTTTATTGTTACAGCTTTAAAAAAAATAATAATAAAAAAAGAACAAAAAAAATCTGAGAATGGGTTTTACTACATGTTAGCTTGGGTTCTGAAAGAATTCTAGGAGTTCTGGGTTTTTTGCCAAATCTTTAAGAATCTGACAATACTTACAAGTCATATTAAACAGTAAATAAACTGCTAGTGATTGGGGGGGGGGGGGGGGGGGAAGTACCAAACAAATCTAAACATTCATTGAATCAATATCTCTTTACAGAATAAGCAAACCCTCTAAAAAAATAACCCTTTGATTTTCCCTGCAAGATAGGCACTTTTTATGAAAAGAAACAAACATCCTCCTACTCTAGAGCAAACCCAAATATGATGCGCATTGTTCTCTGATATGGAAAGCTCTCCACAGAATATTCAGCAAACCTGTGACAACAGCAACTCCCTGCAATCTTCCTTCAAAGGACATTGCATTTTTCACTGCAAATATATGATCTGAGATGAGTAAAAGAAAAAAATATTTGTTCTTATTGGTTTTAAATGAAAAAACAAACACACCAAAAGGCCAAATCATTTGGTTTTCTTTTTAACACTTATTTATTTTGGGTGCCTAATTTTAGACGATGTTTTGAAACATGGTTTTACAGAAACAGTACCTGCCCTGGAAATCAAATTCTCTAAAGAGTGCAAATAGGGCACCCAAAGACAACATTGGTGTTGAAAATCTTAACTTTTATACTTGTTATGCTGGAGAATTTAAAAATATTTAAGAAGATAAACACCATTCTATCCTAAATCAACTGGCTTTTCTCAAATCACCTTAATAAAGAAGGTCTGAAATTTCCAAAAGAAGCAAAATAACAAGGTATCTCCACTCCTGATTTTTCACTAACATTAAGCTAAATCAGTCCTCAGATGAGAATGTTAGGAAATATACTTGAGACTAAAATAAATTCATAGTTAAAAAGGTTGGATTAAAGGTGGCTAGTACTGTTTAGTGCCAACCTAGATGTAGGTTAGTCTAGAGTTAGAATCTAAAAAAAGACAAAAAATGATTGTCTAACCATCATTCAGGGCTTATTTTATTTTCATTTGGAAGATTCAAGGCTAAGGTAGACTTGAAAGATTGCATAGCAACAAACCAGTGTCAAAAGACTGAAGAAGGAATAAGACAAACCCTTGAAGCTGTAGGTAACTGGAAGTAGGGCTCCAATAAAATTTTTATAAGACTCATAAAATCCAGAGTCTATTGTTTCCCAAAATTAAGAGACTAATATAAAAAGTGTAGGTGAACAGCAGCAGTGATCACTTCTATTGCCAATGAATTCATTAGGTCTGCACATAACTTTCATGCCTGTCATGTGCACAGAGCCCTGAGGCCACTTACAGATACACAGAAGTTGATGGAGTGTTGCCCATATGGACAGCCTTGCAGCTACCAAGGTGCCAGTGCATTCTCAGGAAACAGGCTCTCTAGAAAATAGCATTCACGAAAGAAATTTCAAAAAAAAAAATAGTCTGAAGAAGGTTGGCCTTTCTATTGGCTAATCCAATAAAAGCCAGTTTGATTGTTTGGTGGAATATCATGCCAAAAAATAAAATTCCAATTGGATTGCACTTTTTTACAGTTATTCCTTACCTGATTATTCCATGGGCTGTGTTAATATTCTCCTAGCATAAATCAAAAGGAGCTATATTTTTGAAAAGAATGTGGCAAGTAGGCAGTTTCCAGTTTAAAATATTTTGGTTTTTGAAAGGTATTTACTTTAATCATTCCATAGCATCCAGTCTCTTTTTGTCTGTATTGAAGCTGTTTCTCCCATTCAAACCAGACCCTTCCATCATTTCAACTCCCAATGGCACCACACAGGTTCAATTAAAAAAAACCGGAAAACATTAAAGCCCCCCCAGCTAGGAATTTCTCATCCTTCAACAAAAAATCTACACATGCCTATACAAACAACTTTTACAGTATTCATTAAATATATAATGCATAAAGGAGAGTCCTAACACCTTCCCTAGGTCACGGGCAGTTATTTTCTTCAAAGATACAAGGATTCCCGGAGCAAACAAGCTCAGGACAGAGCCCAGAGCAACAGCAGCTGCTTTAGGCAGTGAAGCACCTGGAATCACATCTCCCTTAAGGGTGAGAGAAAAACTGTTCAATATAGTACTTCCACTTCATGTGTTTGCGTGTATAGGTAGGTGTATGCATAATATTAACGATATGTTACAAACATTTTGGAAGATCAGGGATGAGTATATGTTAACTATATATGCATACATATATGTGTGTATTTATTATATTTAACTTGTATATAAATATCTCACATATATATGTGTGTGTTCATGTATGCATGTGCGTGTATATAACATATAAGTGTATGTATTCAAATAAACTCCTGTACTGACGTTTTGATATTTGCTAACTTGCCTCACAGCAATATGGAAATGCTATTTCTTGAGAATAGATGGCATTTAGGAACTTAAAGCCCATATCTTGATACTATATTGCTGTTAGCATTCCACATTTCACATTCTAAAGATATTGACTTTTTTCTCCTCATACTTTCAGAGTGAGGGTATATGAATGTCATTCAAGTGAGGCTGTGTATTTAACCTAGAAGACACTTCTTTTCTTTAACACTGAACATTAATAATTTACCCTCTAAGATATTAGAATAGCATCAAATTCCAGTCATATTTTTACAAGATTTGTATGTGACAGCTAGTCTTCCAGGTTCTTTTAGTGAGCAAAGTTCTTTGAATGTGGTCTATACATAAGAAACCATGCTGTTTTAAGTTATGAATAATAAGTGATTTTAATACTATACTTGAGTTTTCAGTAACATTTGTATTTATGAAAATTAGTGGCTGACAAAGACCTGTGAATTGGAATTCACACCAAAAGTCAAACATTAAAAAAAAAAAAAAGACGTGGTGAGAATGTGATGTGACTGCTTGATTACTTTGTAATTTTTTCTCTATGCTTATGATCTATTTTGCAGTCTCCATTTTGAAGACAAGATGAAAGTCAATTCAGACTGAAGTCACAAGAATAAAGAGGCTGTAATTTAGAGGACTGATTCTGATCTCATTCACAACCAGCTTCACAGAGGTATAATTTTTCAACTTTCCTGTATGACACTGTGTCTTCTCCAACAGGAACCGGTGAAAGATCAGGTCCCATTGATTACTAATGAAGGTGGGTCATAGTCCTAAAGTAGTGGTCCATTTACAAGTATCTTCTACATGTTCTTATTCCTGATTTAAAGTCCTGCCTCTGAAATACCAACTGCAAGGGATTTTGTTTTCCCTCTTTGCTCTAGCTAACATGTGCACCAACATATGTTTTCCTTAGTAAGACAGCCATTAGAGGCGTAAAAGTCAGACATGAGAAAGATACTAGTTCATACATCCTCTTCAACAGCAATGTGCACACCCGTCTGTCCCTTAAATCTCTCTGTGAACCTGCTACTGTGCTTTTGAGAAGGAAACTGGACTGCATTACTATAGAAATATTACTATGTCGGGCTGTGAAATCCCACGTGTCTATATGCTTAACGAAAAATGTATAGAGAGGAAGGATATGAGGAATTTTGGTGTATGTGTAAACTTTAAAAAAAAAACTTTCGAAAAACTTCATGGATTTGGAAGCAGAGAACCTGCTGACAGGTAAGGAGATGTGTTCCTAAGTCATGTGGGCTCTATCATGTGCACATATTAATTACCCATGCTTAAACTAATTATTAAATGGAGATTAAATTTGAACCCTGGCCAAAGTACCTGATCTTTCAAAATTATTTTCTTCCATATGAATCATTCAAACAACTAATTTTAAAGCCTTTCTCTCAAATAACTTTGTGAGAAGGGAAATGTAAGTAAAAGTTTTCCTCCTTATCCATAATAGTCAGAAAGCACTGCTGTCTCCAGCCACACTAATTCAGATAAAAGCAAGCAGATTTAGCCTTTACTGCCAATTCTAACTTTTCACGAGAGGTGTATGTGTGTGTTTGGAAAGGGGAGGTTGTCCTGACCCAATTTAACTTCGAAAAGTTGGATGAGATCACAACCCCAGGCTTTAAGTAATTCAATATGCTACAGAGATAAAACCACTTGATCTGTCTCTGCCTTGATCTATAAATAAAAGGTTCACCATATTTATTCTCTAACTTTGTTTTTCAGTAGTGTCCCATGATTCCTTAGTCTAATGGGCATTTTCATCCCAAAGGAAAAAAAAAACCCACCCAAAACCACAAAACCCTACAAAAAAACCCCAATCATTTAACCTCCTCTTAAAAAGCAGTAACTAAATTCACAGAGACTATTGTTGGATTAGAAACATGGAAATCCTGGCATTCAAACTCATGTTATGAAGCCTATCAATCCTATTGCCACAGTCCAAAAAGCAGTGGTAGAATATTTAATACATTGAAAATTTCATATATCTAGAAGGGTCAGTATGGCATAATAATGTAAACTGGGCTGTTTCACTGCTATATAAAGAACAAAAAGTAATTTTCACCATCATTCATGCACTCAAACAGCACCAGTGTGTCCAGCACCAATGGATAACCCTAGCATGTTATTTTATTGCTGGGCTTTTTAGATCTGGATTCAGCAAAATATTTTTAGGTACTTGATTTCCTTTAAGTGAGAAAGTTTTCCTATTACCTTCAGTGGATGAGGGGAGTATCAATAGGAAGCATAAATGAGCTGGTGCAAATACTGCTGGGTCAGAGGAAAGAGGCAGCCACAGCATAGTTACTGAGGTGCTAATTGGATAATGTGGTGAAAAACAGAGCTGAGTACAGAGGAAGTGCAAGAGCCTTAGAAAACTAGAACAAATGTGAGTGCTGAGTTCTAGGAACAGATATAAGAGTGAAAAAATGGAGTCAAAGTTTCTTTAATGTAGTAAATTGTTACACTGGAAGAGTCAAAGGAAACAGAAAAGACTGAGTGCTGTAGGCTTGCACGGAAACTCCTGGGCTGGACTAAGCTGATGACTCCTTCATTAAAGCCCAGAAAAAAACAACTGCATGGGTCTTCCAAAAAGCAAGCCAAGAAAACCAAGCCTAGTTATTTCATTCCCTAAATGTGAGACCCGTATATGAACTGTTTGATGCTTCTTGCTTAATAATGCCCTTTTGTTGTGTCACTGATATCAATAATTGCTATTATAAAGATGTCAGAACCAGTCCAGTCCCCACTGTTTAAACACAATGCTTAGCCTCCCTGGCTGGGCTTCACACTCCCCTTTATCAGGAAACTAAGCAATCACAGTGCTACCATGCAGAGCATAAAGCCATTCCCAGTGTGCCTGTGGCTCACACCCCCATAGGTGGGAGGCAGGCTTGCAGTAGAATTTTCAGAAGTGGCTTGTGGTGGTGCTTATATTCTATGTCATGCAGGTATTTATTCCTTTTTTTAAACTTTGGAATACAAATGCAGATCTCAGTCAAAAGGCTTAAAAAAAAAAAAAAGGAAAATATTATGGGTTGTTTTTTGTTTGGTGGTTTGTTTCTTTTTTTTTTGGTGACACTTTTGTAAGACTGTGGATTGTCTCCAGAGAAGAAACATGGAGGCTTCACTGGTCTGAGACACTTCAAACAGAGCTGGAAAGGCATGACCAGGAGTGTTTCTGCAGGCCCAGGGGGAGGGCTGCGTATCTGGGTAGGTACTGTCAACCTCCAGTTCCTGTAGTTTTATTTGAAAATATCCCTGTCCACAAAGATTCATGCCCTGTTGCTAAGCAGCAAATCTGTGCATTCCTGGTTCACCCTTGTCTTGGGAAGGACCAGCGCAATGCCTTGTTTGGCATCATGGAACTCTAGAGATCAATTAGCTTTCCAGGCTGCCCTAGGTATAACTTTACAATGCTCAAAGTTACAAGCATATCCATGAAATCAGACACTTGTTCCTATTTGTTTCTACTTGGCAAACAGAGCTTGGCTGAGAAGAAAGAAAAACAAGTTAGAGAAGTGGTGACACAGGAGGGTTCTTATTCTTCAGGATGTCACAGTATCTGTCCCTCAGACTAATATTTTCTTTCCTGTGAATTGTAAAAGGAGATTGCTGAAAGCTATTTCATAAATAGGAAGAGGTCCCCTGTTGGACACACTATTGAGTAGGAGCATAGGCAGTGTAGCGTTGAAAATTTCTTTCTGGCATGGAGGTAGAAAGGGCAGCCAGGGTCCTATCCCATTTCCACAGGGAGCAGAGGATAAATGCTGACTGCCCAACAAAATCCATCACTGGACTCTCATGTTTCAGGTCCTTACCATTGCATCTGAGACTGGGGCTGCATCTTCAGGGTAAAAGTTTTAAGATTTTTCACTCAATAACTGCATGAAAAATGGACAGTGTTTTGTCAGAGTTTCTGGAGGCATTGCCAAAACTGTGTCCTTGCAGTTTCTACTTTATGCCTGCCTTTTTCTGAGAAACATTAAAAAGAAACCCAAATACTCCCCAACAAGCAAATATTCATGTATAACTCACTCCAAATTCACCTCTGTTACTAGGGTTCATTCTCTGTATGGCTCTCCATGAAACTGCCCTCTAACAGGTTTTTAAGGGTCTTTTCATAGCAATGAAAAGCACCAACAAGAGCTCACTGTATTTGTCTGAGAAAAAGAAGAGAGAGGTATAAGAACAAGGTAGCTTGCAGAAGAAATAAAATAATCCCATAAATTTCCAAATAATGCCAGTCTTATCTGAAGCTCCCAGAGAAGTTTTTAGGGCAGTGATCACAAACAGCAGCATCTGCATCCATAAAAAACTGGCAAAGAGAAAAAGGAGAAATAATTTATTTTCCTTAAGAATGGGAACTAATGAAGTCTGGTTTTCCACAACTTGTATGTGGTGGTTGATTGCTAGACCTGACTGGAGGGTGTCTTCCACAGCTGATCATTTACTGCAGCTCTTGCTCATTTTGATATCTGCTGTCCAATAACATATGAGCTGATGCTGAAGTCTTTCCCTCAGTCAAACATGTACAGGGAGAATTTGTAATATTCCTCTTCCCTATTCACATACCCATCTTTACAAAAATTGTAATGACTTAATTATCTTTGATGCCTTTGAAACCACTATCAAATATGGCTGAAAATAAGCCAATAAATTTACAACCCACAACAAAGGTAGATGTTTGTACATGTGCACAAATGTACTATGTGAAGAGTAAGGAAACCTTAAGGGACCTCAGCTGGAGTGCTCTGAATTCTTCCCAGAGAGAAAAGAAGTTTCCAGAAAATCTGAAGTCTTTTCAGAAGATAGGGGGAAGGGCTCAAAACGCCACTGCCTGGCTGGGAGGGTGTTGCAGTTTAACCCAGCAGGCAGCTAAACACCACATAGCCGTTCACTCACTCCCCCGCAGTGGGGTGGGGGAGAGAATTGGACAAAAGGTAAAACCCATGGTTTCAGATAAAGACATTTTAATAGGAGAGAAAAGGAAAGAAAAAAATGTTAAAATATACAAAACAAGTGACACTGACTGATGCCCAGCCAGTTCCTGAGCAACAGCCACCACCCCTGCCCCAGGCCACCTCCCCCAGTTTTTTGTTCAACATGATGTCATATAGTATGGAATATCCTTTTGGCCAGTTCGGATCAGTTATCTTGGTTGTGGCCCCTCCCAACTTCTTGTGCACCTCCAGCCTCCACGCTGGCACAGTAGGATGAGAAGCTGAAAAGTCTTTGACTTGGTGTAAGCACTGCTCAGTGACAACTAAAACATCAGTATGTTATCAACATTATTCTCATACTAATCCAAAATATAGCACTATACCAGCTGCTAGGAAGAAAATTTACCCTGTCCCTGCTGAAACCAGGACAAAGAGTTGGATGAAAAAAAAAACCAAACCAAACCAAAACCGAAACAAAACACAAATAAAACAACAAAAAACTTACAAAAAAAAAACCCAACCCAAAACAACACCTCCCACAAGCATGGAATTTCAATGACAAATCAAACCATTTCTGCTCAACCTCCTGAATGTTTTGAGTCCAAACAAACCAATTTAGTTCCAAATTATGTATTTGCAGTGTCTTGCAGGAGCCATGGTTCAGGCACTTCACATCCCTAATTTTATTTTTAGGATAAAATCCCTGACATAATGTATTGTAGTTCTCAGCCTTGGTAGGAGGAGATAATGCATCAAATATGAGCTGAACATCTGTCACGCATTAGGGGAGATGAAGTCCTGGAGATCTTCCTGGCTGTGCAATAGAAAGAGACCAAAGTCACAGGAACTAAAGTTCCTATGACAGATAGGGCTGGATAATTTCACCTAATTTTAGAGATCTGCAGTGTAGATGGCCGCATTTGAACTAGTATCTAGACTCTATTTATAGCCAGTGGAACAGAAACAAGCAGTTTTAGAGTAAGATTCGTTTCATTGCAGACATCTCTGGTCAGGTGATTCCTCTATTTCTTTTTACTGATTGTAAGGAAAAGCAAGGGGCCTTTGGACTAAATGACTACACAATAGGGCCATAATTAAGTGAAGTGACTCTCATTCTTTTTTTTCTTTTTTTTTTTTTTTCTCAGAATAGGTCTGTCTGGGAGTATTTTTGTAAAGGAAAAGCAGAAACTTTCTCTGCAGATAACATTCTTTTTGGGAAGAAGTTCATCTAGTCATAGACCAGTATTTCCATCAGAAAGTTTTAACAGAAAAGTTCCATCCAGGCCTATTCCTTAGTCTTATAACTTTCTAACTGCCAAGCTTACAAACACATTAGGGTATGAGAGTCACGCTGTGTTCTTTCCAGATTGTGTGTTGTTATTATTAATAGAAATAAAGGAAATTCTATTTATTTTGTAATTTTATTATTACCTTTATTAATATTACACAATGGGTCAAATATTCTTACTGTAAGACAGAATTTTCTCATCTGTGCTGATAGTCGGGCAGCTCAATTGTCTGCTTATCACCAACCCATGGAAAAGACAATGGCAAAGAGTCTCCTCCTTCACCAAGGTAGCTACCTCTATATGGTTATCCTCAATATTTCCCTGATTTCTTGGACAGCAGATACTTGGCAAGTCATTGACAGGGTCTGTGACCTTAAATAAGCCATGGATTTTCATTATGCTTTATGTCTGAAGAGAGCTACCTCTCTGAAGCCTAGTTTGAGGATAAATTTAGCAATATTTATTCTGTAGCTATTCTATTCCATTCCATTCTATTCTATTCTATTCTATTCTATTCTATTCTATTCTATTCTATTCTATTCTATTCTATTCTATTCTATTCTATTCTATTTGAAGGTAAACCCTGGGTTTTTATAAGAAAAATGTTTCCTGTATCATCCTATAGATCTAAAGCAAAATTTGCAATGATTCAGTGCATTTTTTTTGCTCAGAAACAATCAATTTCTAAATGCCCTTTATTATAAATTCCCTTTAGGTTTATTCAAATTCAAGTGAAACAAAATCCAAAGAGGTGTTCATTGCAATTCAAGAGAAGAGGCCTGTATCCTGTGTACTTCTGTTTCTTCTTACATCTATATCTATTTATGCAATTTCAGAACCCTTTTCAGAGATAATGACCCCCCTTGCATTAAGGCAAATACACTTCAGTGTTTTGCCTTACTTCATGATTTTAGAGTTGCAGCATATGATGAGAAACCATAGAAGACAAAATAACCTTAGGAGCTGGAGTCACAAGCTGTGAGTCCATTCAACTTTTCGTATCAGAAGCAGTACCTGTTCAAAATAATTACAAAATCATAAGGTCACAGTTATACTGATCTGATTTACAGTCCTCAAGCCAGAGATCTCATGACACCTCAATCCCTCTGCTTCTGCAGTGTTCCTTCCCATACATTGATTTTGGGTTAAAGCACTAAACAAATCTTGAAAGAATCACTAAATAAATCTGACATTAGACTTTTCTTTATTAATATATAAATCAATAAGCATAAAGGAACGCATTCAATAGGAACAGGAAAATAGTTATAAAGCAGATATCTTAATTACAACCTCAATTAAAATTATCCTTCAGCTCTGGATCACCTCTTGCATGTGAATCACTAGATTAACTCTATCCTTCTGTAACTCAGAAAGAGCACAAGTCCTTAAAATTACCAGTAATGAGACTGGTATTTTCCATAATCTCTTTGACATACTATCTAGGAGTGAAGGCCTTTTGAAGGGACGTTTGAGCCATTAAGTTCAATGTCCTGATACTGCAGTAACCATGCTGTAC
The DNA here is from genome assembly GCF_963921805.1 of Phalacrocorax carbo. NCBI lineage: Eukaryota > Metazoa > Chordata > Aves > Suliformes > Phalacrocoracidae > Phalacrocorax > Phalacrocorax carbo. The sequence continues at coordinate 212,081,270 of NC_087513.1, read as the reverse complement.
AAATCTTTCATGAAATTATTAAGATATGTCATAAAATGAGCTAGATTTTGCCCATATCAGAAAGCTTTTCAGGCTCTAACTGCTCTCTTTTATGTCAGGCTACGTCAGGCTTATGTCTCTTTTATGTCTGTTTACTTTTGTTTCAGACCAGTATTGAGATCTTGATCTTAAAACATTTGCCTTCCCTTCTTCTTGTTCCTCTGATATATTCAAATTATTTTCCCAGTCTGAAATCAGTTAGTAAAGTTGTTATCAAATATCTATGTCCTTCTCCTGAGCTATTAATTCTATCATCACAGAGACTTGTAAGAACAGGCTTTTTCTCTCTGAGACCCTCTTCACAGTGTTTGCTTTCTTTCTGTTGATGTTTGTTGGTATCCTTCCATCATTTGTTCACAGTCACATGCAAATCTAGTCTACTCAAGTCTTGGACTCTTATATTCTTTCCTTCATTGATCTTTACTAGGAGATTTATTTGGACATGTTGATCTAGGTTTGCAACAAACGTTTTCTAGAATACTCACAGGCAATAAATGAAGAGAACCTTGTGGCTACAGGTATTAGCACAGTATTAACCCTGCAGGTTTAGAACATCACACAACCAGATGTGAAGGCATCTTCTTCCCTCCAGAGCTCAGAAATATTCAGTGCACCTTCAGAATGCCAGGTTAAAAGGAATATACTGTTGATTCATGCCACTTAAACTTTATTTCAATGAACTGTATGCATGTGTGTAGGAGATAAGCTAAGATTCAGAATACAAATTTTATTATTTATGCATTTATATGCAGGCGTATCTCAGAACTCCAGTGTTTTACAAGCTATATGAACTAAGAAAAAAAACACAGACCAAAAAAAAATAAAAAGAAAAAAAGAGCTCAGACAGAAATGTTTCTACATATCTAAGTATAGCAATTGCAAGGAAATGGTAAGGCAAATCCAAGCAGTATGCCAGCCTGTGGGTTCTGCTCATTTTCTCTTTAACAAATCTTAAGTTTGATGTAGATATCATTCTGAAAAAGATAGGAAGATTGTAATAACATTGATTTCATGAGCATAATGAGGCATACGGAAGAAAGCACAAGAGTATTGTTGGGGAACCAGAGTAATTTTTCTCTTCCCCAGATTTGCAGGTCCAAATCTGGGTTACCTCCCTGCACTGTGCTCATTGCTACATGAAACTCATACACAGGCTTCTGTATTACACACAGTTTTTTATGTCCTTTGAACTGGAAATGCAACTGCATACATTGTGCAGCCCTATCGTTTATTAATATTATATCTAACCCTCTGGGAGCTCTTAGCACTCAGTGTTGCTTGTATTATTATGTAGTCTTCTTTACGGAGCAGCTTTTTTCCTTGCTGCTTGACTTTTCTCATCATTCTTGTAATTAAAATCCCTTTTGATTCCATTTGGCATTTCACCATCTTCACACAAGGAAATACCTTGGAACTAGCCTGTCTGTGACTTCACACTGTCCACTAATTAAACTGGGTTTTAATCAGAGATTCTTAATCACCCTTAATTTTCTGACTACAAGGTGGTTGTGCCTGCACTCATTTCCCCAGTGACGTCTTAAAGGATGGATGTACAAATGAAAACTGACTGTACAAATGAGATTGCATGGTTCCGTATTTATTCCTTTGCAATGATTCCTGATCAGATTTGCCCCATTTACAAGAACAGTCATTATTTTTCTAGCTGCTACCTGGGCAGATTTTATCTGGAATCCAGAGTTCAAGCTGTGTCCTTTGCGTATGCACTTTCCATATAGAAAAGCAGGAAGCAAGAAAACGAAACCAAACCAAACCAATACAGTCTTCAAGAGAGGCTGTGGGGAAAAAAAGTTCTTGTTCCAATTTTTGTGTTAACATGAATGTTTTGACAAAAATGTTCTGGATTTCAGCAGAAACTCCCTGCAAATTTCTCTTGGATTTTTGGAGACTGAAAACTTTAAAACAAAAAGCTGAAAAGTGACTGAAAAATGAAAAATGTTGTCATAAAAACTTTTTTATCACATCATTGAAAAGACATTTTTCCCAAGTACCTCCTTTTTACTTACAAGATTTAAAGTTAATCCACTGAGGTGAGGGTAACTTTATATTGTATTAAGAAGGTTTCTTGACAGATGATTTAATCAGGGTGGAATCTTACTGTAGCTGCTTTAATGTTACAGAAAAGGGAAAATTATAAAAGGAATAGTACGTTGGGCATGTTCTTTGTCAAGAGGTATCAGTATCCAGAGAAAACACGGCACAATTGGGTTGTCTTCTCAGCTGTGTGAAGCTGAATAAATAACTTCCATTTTATTCCCACTGTTTATCCCCTTTCTACCCTGCCTTAATCTTGTATTTCAGACTATGAGCTCCTCAGTGTGAGTACGTTTTTTTAGCTTGTTTACACATGTGGTTTATCATAATGAGACACAACTCTTTATTCAAGTTGTTAGTAAATGCTGTTTGGTAAGTCATTATTTTCTGTTTCCATTTCTTTCTACAACTGTATTTTAAAGGGTTGTAAAGAAAATAAAATTCTTAGAATGTCTAAACCACTTTATAATTGATTATATTGTCCATCTATACTCTTCTGACTCATTTGTCCATGTAAGAACTCTTGGAATATTTAAAAGTTGTTTGCCACCTCTTTCCAGCACACTGCATGATTAATGTATAGGCAGATCATACCCTAATTTTTTCAGTATTCACTCTTTTCATGAGTGATGTGAACACATTACAGTCCTTTTGATGAGAGTTTTGGAGATTCTGTCCTGAAAAGACATTATTCAACCTTCCCATATCTTCTTTGCAATGGGGCCTTGTGTGATGCCAACAGATGAGAGAAGTGCATTTCCCTTACCTGACCTTCATGCCTGGGAGACTGGCTTTTATATTCCAGCTAGTTCTTGTTTTAATTCCAGCTGCCAATGGGAAAATGCTGAAATCCACATCCTTTACATTGCGCACAACATCATATTAAAGACATCAGCAATCTGATTGCTGAGGCTCAGCTTCCCTCTTTCAGTTCCAAAGGGCTTGGATTTGAAACTCTGGTAGAGGTAGAACAAAATCTTCCAGTCATAAATTTGAGAAAGTCAGACTCAAGAAAAAGAAAGAGATAATGTTCTTAGGATTTCAGAGGCTTGGATTCAGTCTCTTGTCATGCCCCAAATTTAATTTGTGAGACTGTGAGAGTGACAAAGAAGGGGTTAGGACAGTCTATTTGTGTCTATGCTGGTTAAATAAGTAGAATCATAGAATGATTAAGGTTGGAAAAGAGTTCTAGGATCATCAAGTCCAACTGCCAACCCAGTACTACCATGTCTCCTAAAAGTAATCACAGAATCATAAAATCATAGAATAGTCCAAGTCAGAAGGGACCTCAAAAGATCATCTGGTCCAAATTTTCATTAAAGGAAGCTTAGATGAGATTATGAACCTTTCCAGTCACATCTTGAAAACCTCCAGTGGTGGAGACTCCACCACATCCCTGGGGAGGTTATTCCAGTGAATGATTGTTCTTACTGTAAAAAATTTCTTTCTTATGTTGAGGTGAAACTTCTGCTGGTGCCATTTGTACTTATTGCCCCTAGTCTTCGCCATGTGGTTCTTTGTGAAGAGAGAGACTCCATCATCTTTGTAGCTGCCCTTTGAGTACTAAAAAATTGTGATGAGGTCCCCCTGAGCTTTCTCTTCTCCAGGGAGAAAAGACCTAAGTACTTCAGTCTTTCCTCATAGGCAGCCATTCTGTACCTTCTCTGTACCAGGCAGTCATGGGACTAAATTAATTCCTAATTACAAAGTACTTGAGTACTACTCTAGAAAGTATGAGATGAAAGAGCTCAGTTAAACTCTGGTCCTAGCCGCTGTTTCTGGCAAGGCACTTGTGCCATGCAGCAGCTTTGCACTTCAACTATATCCAAGATACCTCCACCTCAATCTCCCTTCATTCTGGTCTATTCCTCATGGTTATCAATTATTGACTATGGATTAGCAGTTGGAGATCAGGAGCCCTATTAGGTGAATGAATTTAAATGAATTTAAAGAGCTGCTGTCTATAGTGTCCTGAGTAATTCAGTGGGGAGGAAGGTCTTTATGGAATGCTCATCCCATTATCACATTGCTGTAGGTGGTGGGGTAAAATATGTGCATTGACACATCCTTGTATCAGCACATTTAATGGGGGGGCAGCTGGGACAAAAAAAAAAAGCAAGTTCAAAAACAGTGGGAATTATACAGATGTCAAATAAAATTTGCCCTCACGCTGTCCATGGACAGGATATGTGAAATGTGGGTAACACAGCTTATTGCACATGTAAGCGGCAGAATTAACACTGAACTGCACATCAGAAGGATACAGATCATTGGCAGGATACTCAAAGAATACTGGTGGGTTTATTGATGTCATTGTTCTCCTCCTCCTATTTCCCCAATGTCTAAACCCAGGGATATCTCATTAAACCAAGTCTTCTCAGGGAACACCAGGGAGTATGGGAGTACAAAAAATTGCTAGTAAAACAAGAACTGCCAACTGAAACCATCAAGATCATTATCAGAAAAGGCTTCAAATGCTGCAAGTATAACAGGGATGGTTCTGAGTGCTAATGAGCATCCAGATAGGATAGGCATTTTCTCACCCCCTAAGGAAGGGTCAAAACTAATCTGACAAACTCAGTGTGCCTCAACATTGGAGGAAGAATACTCATGAAAAGGTCCACAGGTGTCAGAGAAAGAAAATCTTTAAAAGTACGCTTAGAACAGATAACTTGGATAAAGGCAGGTCTGGGGCAAGTGTACATACACACACATGCACATATATGTGTATGTATGTGTGTATATATATCATTATGAAAAACATCATAAATTTTTGCGGGCAGTTTTGTGTAATGCACATGAAAAAGACCACAATTCATAATCCAAGATTTTAAGGGAATTATATGAAAAGAGAAAATAAAAAACCCCTTGCCTCCCACTGCTGACAGCCTACTCATAACTTCTGCTTCCATGCTGTCAGTACTTATGGATTGCATGATCATACCATGGGAATCATCTACCCAAACCTGGCTGTTCACTATATTCATGTCAGTCATGTCAGTCCCAGCCATTAGACCCCATCTCCCTTGCAGGATCTTCCCACTCTGTTATTGCAGACACACCTTGTGATAGGACTCAGGAAAACAAAAACAAAAACCCTGTGGAGAGTCATCTCCCACTACAGCAAAGGCTCCTCTCTCTCCTTTGTCACCTGTTATTTTTCAGTGCCCTGCTGCTGTGGCTTTTACTATCTGACATTCCCATTTAGTGACTAAAGATGTTGATTGTTGGTCATGTTTTCTCAAGACGGTCCTTCTTCATGAAGTTAAAAGGCCCATATGTCCTTAAGAAAATCTTCCCAGTATCATGCTCAGAGAAGATTCTTTAGGGCAGTTGTGTCTCAGCACTACCTTTCCTCCACCTTCGTACTTCTCTGGCCCTACACACACGCATACACATACTCTGATATGGGTTTTATAGTGGAGCTGGGTACGCTGCAATGTCTCTCAGCATCTTCTACCCTCTTCATCCTGTTCCATCACCCTCTATTTTCCTCTTTCAGTTTGTAGGCTGGGATCAGCAGTGACTGCTTTAACTGCAGTGAAGTCACAGGTGCTGTCATTATCTTTGTACCCCAGGCCTCTTAATTATTCCCATCCTAATAATAAAGACACAAAGAAAATGTGTAGACATATGGTTGACCTAGCACTTCTGCAGGAACATGTACCACTACCCAAATATACTGACAGTGACCCACAGGCTTCTAAGGATCAAATAGTCCTGCTCAAATCAAAAAAGGTTATTCATATCCAAAGATTTTACATGCAGTTATTGATTAGGATCATGTTCCTGATTCTTGTGAGTTAAAAACAGGTTCTCCCCAAACTTTATGGCATGCTAAAATGATTTGCTTATGGGATGGGGGGGTGTAGGGGGAACAAACAAGCAAACAAAAAACACACAAAAATGCACCCTAAGAAAAAAGAGAGAAAACCAAACACGGTTTAGGAACTGAATGCAGTGAACATGTTCTTGAATACATTTATCTAGTATTCACCCAGTTCCCATACCAACAGGGAAAAATAGCTACTTCCATTACAAAATGTCGTATATAAACACCAGCTCTCCTAGTACTTGAAGAACAGATTTTATTTCAGAGAATAAAGAAGCTCTGTTAGAACTATTAGCTATAGTTAAACCTACTTTTCTCAAATGCTGCTGCAGATAAAAGGATAACTTCTAAATGCTATATTCTTCCCTCAGCCAGTATCTTCCCAGCTGATAATTCACACAAATCTTGTCAAAACGACCATAGCTTGGCTTCGTCTAAAGAGTACTGGTGTAAACCCCAGAAACATACCCCTCAAAACCTTTGCTTTTACCATCTATTTCATAAACTATTATCATAATTTATAACGAATAAGTGTAATTCCTTGTAAGATAGTCTTCCCATCTGCAGGAGAATGTGTGGTGTCTTTGACAAATTTTTGCTATATGTGCTTGTCCAAATGTTAAATTATTTTGGAAACAAGCCTCTCTATACTGACCCAATATGTCTGGCAATTATAGCACAGTTGCTTTCTACATTTGCCTTATTAAGATTGAAGATCTGCTGAAATGCGTATAATTTCCAATCTTTCCTTGGTCTTTTGTTAAGTCCAAATTATTCTTATTGTAAAATAGAAGCCAATTCATGCTTTTATAACAGCAAATTTTGAGTTGGAATCAGGGGATGTTTTTCCAAGGAGTAAGTTTTCTCAGAAGGGTCACTTTAACCTCATGTCTGATGAATTTGTGCCTCAAAGTAACCAGAAGAAATGCATTTTCTTTCAATTTTGTAATGAAATCACAGACTGAAATGAGTTTCCCATATTGCTTATGACAGTCAACCTTTATGTACCATGAACAAAATGGGGATTGGCAGATTTGCACAACAAAGTGTTATGGTTTTGGCTGGGAAAGAGTTAATTTTCTTTCTAGTAGCTGGTGTAGTGCTGTGTTTTGGATTTAGGATGAGAATAATGTTGATAACACACCGACGTTTTAGTTGTTGCTAAGTAGTGCTTACTTAGTCAAGGACTTTTCCAGCTTCCCATGCTCTGGTGGGTGCACAAGAAGCCGGGAGGGGAAGGGGCACAGCCAAGAGATCTGACCCAAACTGCCAGATGGGTATTTCATACCATATGACATCATGCCCAGTATATTAACTGGGGGGAGTTGGCTGGGGGAAGCAGCGATCGTGTCTCTGGGACTGGTGGCGATGGTTGGTGGGTGGTGAGCAGTTGAATCACTGTTTTTTTTCCCCTGGGTTTTTCCCCCACCCATTATTTTCCTTTTCATTTATTATTAAGGCTATTATTATTACTGTTATTAAAAATAATAATTATTATTTATTATTATTAAACTGTCCTTAACCCATAAGTTGTCTTACTTTTGCTCTTCCCATTCTCTCCCTCATCTTACTGGGGTGGAGGGAATGAGCAAGCAGCTGGGTGGTGTTTAGTTGTTGTCTGGGGCTAAACCATGACACATGGGTATGGAAAACATATTGGCAAAGCAAAGTTTTCCATTTATTTACTTCAAAATTGCACTGCAACAGCTGCAGCCACCAGCCAGAAATCTTGTGCAACCACTCTAAGTATTCATGTATTATTTGTGCCTGTCATGTTCCATTAAACATTTTATCTGATGTTGATGCACCAAATGTTTGTACCTAAGATCAGGTTCATGTCTCCGTATGTCTCCTGCTCTTTTTATTAGTACCTCTTAACAAATACAGAACTCCATGAGTCTTTGTTTTGTTTTGCAACTGCTTGATTTTTACTAAACTTGTCCTCCCACAAAGAATTTTTGTTATATGTTTCTCTCCTGGCATTAAGGTCACTGTTCTTCTGGCTTATGATACTGTTGCTAACACTTTTTCAAGCATGGCTCTTCTTTCAGTCAAAAAAGGCTGACCTGTCTATTTTGACAGCCCTGTGCTTGCATCTAGCATCAAAACAGTCCTGCCAATGAGAGGGAATCAGAGTATCTAAATCCTATGAAAGACTGAAAGTGCACGATAAACAGGCATGAGGCATCCCTCAATGCCACCTCCAAGAGTGCATTTCACTGGCATCAGTCAGGCTTCACTCCACCCACAGAGCCCTAAAGGTGGTAAATAAACTTGTTGCATTATGCCACAAGGAACAGAAGCTCTGTGTGCCTAAGTAGCTGCACAGGAACTCTGTCCCAGTGTTAAAAATTCCACATGACAGTCAATGGCTTTGGGTGTACAAGACTGTTTTCTTCTCCCATACAACAGGATAAAGTACTTTAGCTGTCTGCAAGGTAGGTGCCACATAGAATTAAAAAGGCTGGTAATGAGGTATAAAATTCCTGTCCCAGAAACTCAGAGTACTTCTCCACAGTCTTTAGGAGCAGGGAAACAGGGAAGAATGGAAAGTTTTAGTGGATGATACTGAAGCACCTGGTAAAAGGGGAAACTGTGCTCTGAGTCTGGATGTTACTTAAGAGTGAAGTGGTCTCAGGACCAGGTGACAGACAAACCAGAGTGGTGCAAATGTGCCACGGTAATGAAAATGTTGTACCTGGTGAATAATCTCACCAGGAGACACATGGTTATCCTGTGACAAAAAGGCTGGGATTCCTTAATCTCCCTCTTCTATTTCTCCTTGCTCTTTATCCCTCATATCCTTTTACCTCAGTTGTTCTTTTTTGTCTTTCCTCCCTCCCTTAAGAAAAAAACCCCACACATAAATTCCAAGAGTGTAATTAAGAGAAACTCTGAATCTTAACAAGTGCTTTAGATATAAAATATCTGCTTTCCAATCAGATCTTAATTATTTTTTAAAAATAATTGAAGTGGAAGCAACACCATTTACCTAGAAAAAGAGAAAGAGTGGTGAGCAATAGGAAATGAAAACAAGAAAACTACTTGAGCTGACTTTTGATGTGTGAAACTGCAGATACTCCTGTCCATTGGATAAGAAATACCATACAGGGAAACAGACCCCTTGCAGAATCATTCCTCACAACATGCTGTTACGATGCCAAAGCAGATGCTCACCTCAGAGAAGACACCAAACCTGCTTCTGCTCCTTCCTAAAGGCAGAAGAGCCACCAGAAGTGATAAAGCGGCATTAAGCCCGGACTGCATGAACCCAACTCAGCGTAAAAGGTGTTCAAAGAACACAACAGTCCAAGCAAATTTAATGAAATTAAGAAACTACTGGCCTGATCCAAACTGGTTTGAAGTCAATACAAATCTCTGTAGTGACTTGAAAGGACTGTGGATAAATCCCTCAATGTATAATTTCTGCTGGAGTCATTTGAAAATTTAGGAGCTCTGTAGGGAAGATGAGGCTGAAAAGGATCTCTTAGGTCATCAAGATCAGTCACACATTATTTCTGATATCTCATCATGTACTCCCTTTCATTACCGTATCAGCCTCCATCTGTGAATGTCAGAACAAAGGTGCAACAGTCCAATATTTCTCTGATGAAGAGAAAAAGGCACAAGAGATAATAGAATTGGTTTCTTTAAAACCTGAAGTTAAATATTTAACCTACAATGAAATTGAAAATGAAGTGCTTATGATCACTCCTATGAGGCTCATTGTATTCATATTAAGCCCCTGGTGACAGCTGGAAAATCTGGAAAAGGAAGGCATTTGCACCGATTTTACTGAATGAAACTTAGTAAATAATTGCACAACTCAAGATGCAAAAGACAGAAAGGATCAATCTTTCTTAGACATGGCAGTGCTGCACAGTTAAAAGACATGAAAAGCAAGGGAAGATGTATCCAAAGTCAGCTGATTTGACCCTGAATTCAGAAAAGGGAATAGGACTCCTGAGTAAGAAGGAGCTATTTTTACAGTCTTTTTTTCACTGTAAAACCATAAGTGAAAAGACTTGAGCAAAGGTTGGGGGCATATAAGTGTTATTTTCAGCTTAGTGTCTTCTCATTAAAAAAAAAAAAACAAACCAATGGTTAATTTATGTTACTTGATGTATTTATTAGTGAAGAGATCTAACCTCCATTCTAAGAACAAAGGCATAATTTAACATATCTTACTTCAAAAAGAATATATTCTGTATGGAGTTGGGGTTTTTTTTTTAAGCTCTTTTTCTCGAGTAGGTTTCCTTTTTCTATAACTTTCGTCTGTTTTTTGGATAGATATTACTGTCCTAAATGAAGGCAAATAAGAGATTCATAATGGGTCATTTATAGAACCACATTTTCTTTTTCTTCTCTTTGTAGTTGTATATAAAAAAACCTTCTTTTTCTCAACTTTCATGGAAAATTCTTGGGAAGGTATTTTGTTTGTTTGCCAGCTTTATCATGCAGGTATCTGGCACTTAAAATTTGTGCTCTGATGGTGAGTTACAAGACTGTGTCCTACCACCAAAGCAATGAAGCTCTGAAAGTTAGATTTTCAGTGCACTACTAATTCAAAATTTGCCCATTACCAATATATTCAATTTATCCAGGCATTTTGGCAAATGATCTTGTAACATTTTGGGGAGTCACCAGATGGCACTAAAACATTGTAAGGTGCCAAAAATCATTACTTTTCTTGCCAACAAATGCATTACTTTGTAATAATATAATTTTCTTTCTACTTCAGCTGCACGTTGGACTAATATCTCCTTCAAATTCCACTGAACTAGAGGCACTGGCTCACGCTCATTGAGCCAAAGAGCAGGAGGATGAACTTAAAGACATAGGAACATCATCCAAAGCCATTACACCACCAAGAATACTATTATCATAATTTTAACCTTGAGATTATGTTCCTTTTCTGGAAATCTGAGTCTGTCAAAGAAAATTTTACAGGGCCTGCTTACTCTACCGGTACAGACTCAGCCTGTTCCCAGGAAAGCTCTAACCCTTTCCTTGTTGACATGAGTTTCAAATCTATCTTTCCTTCTCATCTCCATTGTTCAAAGGAAACACTGAACACTTGAGATACTGCCATCATATTTAACGTGAAGCTGTATTCTGCTTTATATGCATAGTTTTCAATGGCTGACCAAATATTTCTCTGTCCCAGTTTCCTGTATTCAACATTGACTAAAATCACCTAATTAAAGATGGATATACGAAAAATTAAAACAGCTTAAGTTCTATTTAGAGATCTTAGAATATTCCAGAATATAGTTTAGATTTATCTAATGTAATTTGGTATATCTATTCTATGCTACAATTTATTTACTGTTTCACAAACCCTTTCACTGGCATATCATTTAAAACCTTTTCCTAGCTGGATTCATATCCTACCATGTTAAGAAAATCAAATATTTACATCATTTCCTTATTCTCCAAATTCATGTAACTGGTCATAGTCTTTTATTAACCAATGACTCCAACCTTGACAAATTAGTTTTACAAACATTGAAAGAACCTGTCCAGGTCTCCTTCAGAGGAAAATACTCAGGTTGTGGAGCTATATTGTGTGTATATAGTCCTCCTAGGGTAACTCAGAGAACAGATGCTGTAGCACAAGTCATAGAAAATTAAAAAAAAGAAATCTAGGGGACTAAAAATCTTTACTGAATTACAGACCCAACCAAATCACCATGATGTGTGGAAGGAAGAATGTCCTATTTATCTATTCACTTTTTAAAAATAGAGACAGTTAAAAATATGAAAGGTTTTCATGGAAAATTTGACAAAATAAAAGGTACTCTTCTTTGAAAGCTATGGGCAGACTGGATCAGCTCCACGTGGCATGCTGAAGTCTCACAGTTATGTAACATTCATTTTTATAAGATATATGCTTTAGTTTCTCCCCTTCTGAACATGAGAAGGACAAGGCAGAGAGTAGAACAAGCACAGCAGTTCACCCTAAAGTCCCTGCCTTGAGAGTCTAAAGCGAGGAGAAGGTGGTTTTTTGAGTTAATAATATTTTTTCACAGAAACCTGCCTAAAATAATGTTGATGTGGGGATTTTTCAAAAGGCAACAGAAGTAGTCAGAATAGTATTGCTGCAACCACTGGTTTTGACTCTGTGTACGTCAAAGTACTCCAAAGGTTCAAGGGGCACACTTGAAATAGTAGCCTGGGGATAGTGCCCCAGAAACAACTAACTGTAGCAGGCAATGAGTGGCTACCTAAAAAGAAATTTCATCTTTATGGTTCATGCCAGCAAGGACCCTGCCCTGGAGCTCACAACTGCGCTTGCTCAGAAACTGTCCGATAAAGCCAAAGTGTCCCAGAGCCTGATCCCCTTGTTCCCATCTCAGGGTGAATACAAGGCCATAATGTGGCCACGCTCTGATATCCATCCATCACATCCTGAGTTTCTGCATTACCTTATGAGCAAAGTAAGAAGGCAACATATTTTTCTCCAGAGAAAATCCACTGTGTGATAGATGAAGCTTCACAAATACACGCTCCAGAAAGCATCCAATCATTTAAAGAACTCCCATGAACAACCACAGTAACCTTGAAATATTTTGGAATATTTGATAAATCTCCCTCCCACCCTAAGCTTATTTCTTTTTCACGAAAAATCATGACTAAACGCTTTGGTTAAAGTCAGGTAAATGGTTTGCAGACCTTCCATGATGTAATTCAAAGTTTCTGTTAGCCTATCTTTCTCTAGAGCGGAGATTGCCTTTGAAGGGCTGTTACCTCCGGCAATGTTTTTGGTGCAGGAAAAGACCTCTTAGGAGAAACCTGCTCTGTGGCCTTCTGTTTCATCTTCCCATTTTGTGCTTTCTATTGCAGGTAGAATTACTGATTGCTGTTTTGCTCCTACAGATGCAGCTCTAACAGTCTAAATATGGCAGCACTGAAGCAGTTCATAAACATTAATTAATGTATCCTCATTACATCTCTCTGAGGAGAGTGATGATAGAGCAGTGAAGGTGTCTTGGTATGGATCCAGAGGTGTGAGTTCATGCCTCTCCCTGGACTCATTCCAAGCATCACTCCCAGTCAGCTCAGCTATAAATGAGTACCACAGCACTGGGGCCGAGGAAATCAAAGGCATCTGGATGGGATATTAGCCACATCACTCCCCTGTGGGAGGTTAGCAACAGAAACTGTTGTCCTTGCCCAGACGAGCGCAGTTAGCCCTTGTGATGGTTTGCTACCACTATGTACAGAGGTGCTGCTACCATCCCTCTGACAAGAACAACCTTGGCAGAGAGGGATGAAGACCCAGATCTTCCAAAATGTTTAAAGCTCTAAATCCCTGTAAACTCAGCAAGCATAAGTCACATGAACACTTATGCTATTGGCGTCTAAGTGATTTGTCCCAGTTCTGCGGCAGAACAGAAAATTGACCGTGACTCATAAGTTCAGTCAACTGGGGTATCTGTTTTCTCTTCTATCAATCTTTTCTGGTAAAAGTAGTAATTACTCAAGAGGTTCATCCCACTGTGTTAAAGAAGAATGTCTTGAAAATACATATGCATTGTCACACAATGGGAAATAAAGTTTGTTTAGCCATATGAGATGAAAGCTAATAAATACTGCTTTGCATTCACTGCCTGTCATATTCATTATTCTCATTAAAAGATCCAACATTGTATTCAGCATGGGACAAGACAATCACTGCCTTGAAGAGCTTATATAAAACTTTTCATTCAAGAAACTCACAAGGCTCTTATAAACAGTAATTAATTAAATCATTGGAAATTATAATATGTCCTTACAGATGGGAAACTGAGGTACAGAACTCACTGTAACACTCAGAGCATCACTTAACTGATGCCCACGTGGAAATAAAAGCAGTATTACTGATTTCTTGTCCTGTACTCTAAGCACCAAACCCATTTCCTCCTAATAAATAATTTAAATTGCTTTTATTTTAATAAACTATGAAGAAATAAAAATTTGTTTAGATTGCCGAAAGGTGAGTGAAGATAAAAAGGTAATGCAGATACATGGCCTCCTGCTTTTCCTCTAAGCACTTCATTGTATGGTACAAACAATACAATTAAAATTTTGAAAATTAAATGCTCCATCATTAGCTAAATAGGCAGAAGTAACTGTCTAAGTGATGAATAACAGGCTCATACAACATCATTTAGAAACCAAACTATGCTGAAAAGTATCCCCTTTTATCAGATATTTTTTGGACTCTGCTAGATGCACTGGAACCAGTGAAGCAATAAATACATCAAAATATGGAGGTAAACAAAATCATAAAACATCCAATGTGACAGCTGAAACACCCACGAATGCATAAATATTTATGAAGCAAGAGGTACTTCTGAAACACCCAGCAGGTTTGATTGGATTGAACAGTCCAATCAAAGCATTGCGCGTTCACATGATGGAGGAAATAGGAATTACATGGCAGAGAAAGGAAACACTGGATTTGCTATATATTTCAAGCAGCTTTTTAAACTGCCCAGTGCCAAAAAAAAAACCCAAAAAAATAGCCTTCAGTATAATTTGAACATGGAATTACCAGTTTCCAGATATAGACTATTCCAAAGGAAATTTCAGGCACCCCAATACCCTTCTGAATGTATCATCTAAAATATTTATTCACATTTACAATAATTTTTTCTATTATATACTCCCTAGACAAACCTGTGCTTTGAGGCTATGGCTCTGAACATGATGTTTCTGAGTGGCAGCAGCAGAAGCCCTCAAACAGAAGTTATTCACACGCACCCTTTTGAGATAATCTTTTTTAGCTTTGGCTCAAAAAAGAGCCATCCATAGCATTCATTAGGCATCCATAGCTTTGTCCATCTGGATGGAGATCCTCAATCCCTTCTCTCTACCAGATGTTTGTGTAGGTAGTCCAAAGATATGGAGCTGGGAACTCTTGCCCTTGTTGTGTATAAAATAAAGCAAGAGCGGCAGTTTGTAAACTTTTAAAGGCTTTATATAATCAGATTCCTATGGGATAGACATGAAAGCTGAACAGAATAGTGTAGACTTGTATGCTTCCTTTCACCATTTTCTGAACATTTTCTATTTTTCTTAATTTAAAGGCGAGAAGGTTCATTAAATCAGACTATCTAGTAAGACCTTATAGGTATTATACATACAACATATTATACACCTTCTCTCTGGTGAGCAGCATTAGGACACGAGGAAATGGAAAGAAGCTGCATCAGGGAAGTTCAGACTGGACATTAGGAAAAAGTTCTTCACTGAGAGGGTGGTCAGTCACTGGAACAGGCTTACCAGGGAAGTGGTCATGGCACCAAGACTGTACAATTCAGGGAGTGTCTGGATGACGCTCTTAGTCATGTGGTTTAGTTCTAGGTAGTCCTGTGAGGAGCAGGGACTTGGACTCAATGATCCTTACAGGACCCTTCCAACTTGAGATATTGCATAATTCTATGATTCTACAGTACACTATGTCCTGTAAAGGCCCCAGCAACTTGTGCTTAAAACACATCTTTCAGAAAGTTACCTAGCCTTATTCAAAGATACTAAAACCTGAAGAATTCAATACTTTCCCTTGTAGCTTGAGGTCATCAAACTAAAATTAGTCATCTCTTTCAGTGCCCTCTTACAGGCAGGAACAATGTTGTCGAGGGCTGCCTAAGGAACTGATCAAAGTAGTATAAAACAGTGAAAATGGATATGGCTCCTGTATTTCTGCACTTTTGACTTAGCTTACCTAAAATCTACTACTTATTGTTAATAATAATAATGTTCTCTCTTAGGAGCCAAACCCATTTTACAAGAATATGAGCCCAGATATTTTGGTGCAGACTTGTAGCTTCAGGGCTGGAGCAGGTTTTATATGTAATAGGTGTTATGATAAAAGCATGAAAAGTTAGTTGGGCTACACAGGTTAAAATCTACTGATCTTTCCATCCACTTAAAATCACTGTGACCTGGCCTTGTGATTCAGGATTTCTAAATCTTATATCTGTGATGCAACTGACCTACTTTTTACATAACCTGTTCTGGCCAAGGGTCTCAAAGGAAGCATTACTCCTAAAATTACCTGTAATCAATGCACATCGTGGCATTGTGTAAATGTCTAATGCTTTCCTGCCAATGTGGAATGCATTTAGAGTTACACACATTCAGAATTCCTTTCCATTGCAGGAATCGGCTGAAGTATAGTAGGAGACTTCCTTGTGTGAAATAAAAAGTTGTACTTATTTTTTGGATTAATGTTAATTCAATTTCTAGATAAAACACACAACAGCTAACTAGTTTTACTATATTTTGCCTGAATGGACAAATCATTTTATGAATAACAGGAAAAATTGTGGATTAGTTTTCTCTGCTGCTCAATCACCTCTTTCATGTGAGCTCTGAATATAAATATAAGGACAGAGTCTGCAGTCCTTATCTGTACCGTGTAGCCTTTGCAGAGCTAGTACTGGCATTGCATCTTTCTATGATGTCCAAATGGCCTTATCTGTACAGTCATTCCGAGTGTAATTTGGGCATTATTTCAATGAAATCAAGGGAAGGAACCTATTGTGTTCTCCACTTCAGTAAACAAAAGAACATCATGAATAAAGGTTTGCAGACTCTATTACTTTTTATAGATTTCAGAATTTGGACCAAAATTATGAATCAAACTGAGCCATCACATGAAATTAAACCTTCTCCAGGCCCTTTTGGCTCAGCAGGTTGGTTCTGAGTCTTTAATCTCTCCACACACTCTGCAGGATACTTCACCTTGGGTCATTTTGTTTTGAAGGGCTCTAGTTACTATATCACCATGGGTTTAGCTAAACACTATCTTTAGTCCTGTAGATCACTTGCAGCAGCAGGAGGCCTCTCATGCTCCCAGCCTGGCTGAATACAGTATTTTTAACATTTCAGCAAGCACTTCAAGGAGACTTACAAAGGCAAACTAGTGTGGGAGAAGAGAGCACTAAATGCAAGTGTCTGTAGTAATACACTATGCTTCCATGGGACTGATCCTGCCTGGTACTCAACACCTGAAAAGTAAATTTTAGGGTGTTCAGGCAGGTTATAGTGTGTCTCTGTACAGAAGCTAAGAAGCAAACGACTGAAGTGTGTGATTCCTTTATAATTATCCCTTTAAGCTAAGTATTGCCTGAGAGATTCAACATGTCTGTCAGCTCCTGTGAAGTTCACTAAACAATGGTCTGCAGAAGAAGGTTAGATTCAGGACCTCACCAAGTAGATTTAGTGTTGGATAATTACATGGCTAAATGTTGCTGGTCTCTTTCTAGGGAAAAAAAGGCAAGGCAAGGCGAGGCGAGGCAAGGCGAGGCGAGGCAAGGAAAAGCAAGGCAAGGCAAGGCAAGAAAAGGCAAGAAAAGGCAAGAAAAGAAAAGGCAAGAAAAGAAAAGGCAAGGCAAGGCAAGGCGAGGCAAGGCAGAAAAGGCAAGAAAAGGCAAGAAAAGGCGAGGCGAGGCGAGGCGAGGCGAGGCGAGGGGAGGGGGAGGGAGGGGAGGCGAGGGAAGGGAAGAAGGGAAGGGAAGGGAAGGGAAGGGAAGGGAAGGGGAAGGGAAGGGAAGGGAAGGGAAGGGAAGGGAAGGGAAGGGAAGGGAAGGGAAGGGAAGGAAGGGAAGGGAAGGGGAAGGGAAGGAAAGGAAAGGAAAGGGAAAGGAAAGGAAAGGAAAGGAAGGAAAGGAAAGGAAAGGAAGGAAAGGAAAGGAAAGGAAAAGGAAAGGGAAAGGAAAGGAAAAGGAAAGGAAAGGAAAGGAAAGGAAAGGAAAGGAAGGAAAGGAAAGGAAAACGGAAAGGAAAAGGAAAGGAAAGGAAAGGAAAGGAAGGAAAGGAAAGGAAGGAAAGGAAAGGAAAGGAAAGGAAAGGAAAGGAAAGGAAAGGAAAGGAAAGGAAAGGAAAGGAAAGGAAAGGAAAGGAAAGGAAAGGAAAGGAAAGGAAAGGAAAGGAAAGGAAAGGAAAGAAAGGAAAGGAAAGGAAAGGAAAGGAAAGGAAAGGAAAGGAAAGGAAAGGAAAAGGAAAGGAAAGGAAAGGAAAGGAAAAGAAAGGAAAAGGAAAGGAAAGGGAAAGGAAAGGAAAGGAAAGGAAGAGGAAAGGAAAGAAAGGAAAGGAAAGGAAAGGAAAGGAAAGGATAGGAAAGGAAAGGAAGGGAAAGGAAGGAAGGAAAGGAAAGGATAGGAAAGGAAGGAAAGGAAGGAAAGGAAAGGAAAGGAAAGGAAAGGAAAGGAAGGAAAGGAAAGGAAAGAGGAAAAATAAACCTCTTCTCTATAGCTGCAAGTGTGTACATCAGCAGAGCTGCAAGTCTTGTTGACCTGACTTGGCTGTC